>NC_088240.1:66322918-66547918 GCF_036934945.1 Oncorhynchus masou masou
GTTGCCCCCGACAGAACCTGTTGCCTTTCTCCGTTTCTGAATGCCTTGTTTTACATCCTTTAGGTGGATTAATTGATGGACACGAGCCAATGTCACTGCGCAACAATGTTTCTGTCTGGAGCTCTGGTAACATTGGTGCTACTCGAGACTGTTACATTTCGCGGTACTCAATCAAATACGTTACTTAGTAGCCGTTTAGGATTACTGGACGATAACGATTTGCAGGAATATCTGCCGGCGGAAAGTCCTTTGAACTCAAATAAAACAGAGATGGAGAAGCCACAAGAGAAGTTGTCTCCTTTGAACGCAACAACAGTATCGTCTCACTCCTCACTTACAAGTAGGTATTTGTAGTAACCTTAGTTTAGCCCAGGCAACTTCAAAGGAACTGTCATTAAAATGTAATTTCAGTCATTGCCTGGGCACTCTCAAATGCATCCAAAATTACCTTACATTTTAGGCCTATCCTACAGTCAGTTAAACCTCTCTCGATACTGGAGCCTAGCATGTAACACTCTGCCAATTACAAGTAATATTTATCTGATACCTTTACTTTCTAAACACTTATAATAACATGTTTCTAGTGAATTCGGGTTTAAGCCCAACCAGGTCTTGGACCCTGGCTCAGTGACTGTCAAACCCAACACCTAGTGAAGAGATTCAGACCTTTTCGCTTAACTTTTTAAGTTGTTGGCTTGACAGTCGCAGGGCACATGTTCAAGTACCCTTGGGGCAAATTCTGTAAAATGATGTTGGAGGTGGCTTTATGGTAGAGAAATAAACATGAAATTCTCTGGCAACAGCTCTGGTGGACATTCCTGCAGTCAGCATGCCAATTGCACACTCCCTCAACTTGAGACATCTGTGGCATTGTGTGACACAACTGCACATTTTAAAGGGACCTTTTATTGTCCCCAGCACAAGGTGTACCTGTGTAATGATCATGCTGTTTTAATCAGCTTCTTGATATCTTGGCAAAGGAGAAATGCTCTCTACAAGGATGTTAACAAACATGTGCACAACATTTGAGAGATGTTTTTTGTGTGTATGGAAAATGTCTGCAATCTTTTATTTCATCTCATGAAAACATGTTGCATTTATATTTTTGTTCAGTGTACATAGGTAGGATATTGTAAAATGAGCATTGGGAGGTGGTCTGCTGCTTTTTAGTCCTCGAGACACCTGCCAGCCAGCCAGTCATCTATAACAAGTCTAATACAGGCTCTGGACAACAGCTGTACTAGGAACGGGCAGGGGACACAGAGCCTCTTGTACTGGAGTTAATGCAGCTGTGTCTGTTTTATGTGTGTGTGAAGAAAGGAGAGAAGATATGCCGGCTGAGAAAGGGAGAGCATGAGCTGTTATAAGCACATCCGGCATCACTGATTGGTTTGTGCAATTATCTTGAATTGTACATGTTTAGATTGTGATGCAGAGTTTTTTTTTTCCTGGCATATTGAAACCATTTAATGAAAATGGTAGATTTCCTGCATTTCCTACCCTAAGCCTGTATACCACATTAGTTTGTCCTTACTATTAAGGGATATCCATCTGAGATGTGACCTGGGCTTAGAATTAGCATTGCCCCATGAGGAAGGGGGTTCACTGACTACTAGGGCTGGGTAATAGGTTGCCATTAGCTGAGAATTTAGATTTTCGGTTCAATACTAGCACTAACAAAATAGTTTCTCCATCCGCTGATGTTATAATATCAAAGTTATTTATTCATCTGAATATAGCGTCTCAAGGGACATAAGACAATATTTTCCTATGAATCCCATCTCTCCCTGTTCCCAGGTCCAGAGCACCACCATGGTAGTAGGCACGGCAAGCCACTGGAGAGGACCAGGCCTTTTGTGGTAGTGGACGGACACAAGAGAAGTCTGAGTGAGGCCTTGCAGGTGAGACTACAGAAATCAAGAGAATGTATGTGTGAGAGTATCGTTCTATACAGGGCCATTCACATACATACTATTACTCTGGGTCCTACTTCACTACCTACTTTCTATTTCCATGCTTACATGTTACCATTCTTCATTCAGTGATCCCAGAGCACTTATAACGTGGCCTTTATTTTTTTTTAGATCGTGTCAGAGGTTAATAACCATTCTATTTTTTCCCATAGGAATTCTAATGTTAAAATGCAGTTTTATATCTCAGACTAACATCAAACCCACACCTGGTTATTCCAATTGTGAGGCTCACATTTATTTCTATTTGAAGGTGGTCAGTGTTATGATGTTCTCCTCTCTGGGTGGAGTGAGTGATATGGGGGAATTCTACAGGGTATGATTTCAGACCTCCTGTCAGCTGCACAGGAAGTGTCCGTCCTCTTAAAGTGCCCCAGTCCCCCCCACCTTCTTCAGATCATAGTTTTTATTCTGGAAGCTCCCTGTAAAATATGTCAAGGCACCTACTTCCTTCCTCTGTTATATTAGCACAAAAGAGGAAGCCAGACAGCAGACCCCCCACCCTCCTCTGTTCCACATACACATAGAGGAAAGTAGAGAATAAGAGCATGACAGGACTACATTTTTGCACATCACTTTTTAAGCCAGCTACTGGATCGGAATGTTAACTTCCAAAAGGTTGAATCCCATTGGCAAAGCAGTCTCCATCAGGCACCCAGACATTTGTTTACTGGTTTCAAAACCAACCAGGGCACTGCACTGTCATACAAATAACAGTTGAGTGGGCCTCATTGGCTAAGACTCAGTGGAGAGTCACTCCTAATTCCTACATTATTGTGTGGTTTATCCTCTGAATCACTGCAGTCATTGATGAATGAGTAGCCGTTTTTCACTTGTCATGAGGTTACTGCACCCACAGCCTACTGCTCATACTGACGAACATAACACCAGTGACTCACATACTCACTTAAAGTACACGCAATGTGTAACCATGGTAACCGGGACCTGTTTTTAGATTGTTTGTCAGAAATTAGAGGAAAGGTGGGGGATGGTGCCATATGGGAGGGGTGTGACTATGTGTCTGTGATTCAAACTTTGTCTGTCCACCCTCATCAACACCCACCCATCCCCTGAACAATGTAATTCCTGTAACGTTCCATTTCCCAGTCCAGGGTATTCACTTGATAAAGATCACTCCAACCCAAGCCAAGTGTGACCTTAGAAGTTAGAGCCACCACTTGTGCTCTAAATAACACCAATTAAAAGTATTTAAATTCACCACTCGAAACTGAGTGCAATTACTTGAATGTAATCACCATGATAATGTGCAACTTCATCACATTAAAAGTAGATCTTTATTTGTCTAACAAAGCAAGATTAGCTATAGATAAGATGATCGTAAATGTTCTCTCGAGGCAAAAAGATCTGAGTGTATATTCTTCGCATATCACTACAATGCTATAAACATTATTTTAGTTAGTTCAAAAGAATTGTAGACCTGCACAAGGCTGGGATGGGCTACAGGACAATAGGCAAGCAGCTTGGTGAGAAGGCAACAACTGTTGGCGCAATTATTAGAAAATGGAAGAAGTTCAAGATGACGGTCAATCACCCTCGGTCTGGGGCTCCATGCAAGATCTCACCTCGTGGGGCATCAATGATCATGAGGAAGGTGAGGGATCAGCCCAGAACTACACGGCAGGACCTGGTCAATGACCTGAAGAGAGCTGGGACCACAGTCTCAAAGAAAACCATTAGTAACACACTACGCCGTCATGGATTAAAATCCTGCAGAGCACGCAAGGTCCCCCTGCTCAAGACCGCGCATGTCCAGGCCTGTCTGAAGTTTGCCAATGACCATCTGGATGATCCAGAGGAGTAATGGGAGAAGGTCATGTAGTCTGATGAGACAAAAATAGAGCTTTTTGGTCTAAACTCCACTCGCCGTGTTTGGAGGAAGGAGAAGGATGAGTACAACCCCAAGAACACCATCCCAACCGTGAAGCATAGAGGTGGAAACATCATTCTTTGGGGATGCTTTTCTGCAAAGGGGACAGGACAACTGCACCGTATTGAGGGGAGGATGGATTGGGCCATGTATTGCGAGATCTTGGCCAACAACCTCCTTCCCTCAGTAAGAGCATTGAAGATGGGTCATGGCTGGGTCTTCCTGCATGACAATGACCTGAAACACACAGCCAGGGCAACTAAGGACTGGCTCCGTAAGAAGCATCTCAAGGTCCTGGAGTGGCCTAGCCAGTCTCCAGACCTGAACCCAATAGAACATCTTTGGAGGGAGCTGAAAGTCCGTATTGCCCAGCGACAGCCCCGAAACCTGAAGGCTCTGGTGAAGGTCTGTATGGAGGATTGGGCCAAAATCCTTGCTGCAGTGTGTGCAAACCTGGTTAAGAACTACAGGAAACGTATGACCTCTGTAATTGCAAACAAAGGTTTCTGTACCAAATATTAAGTTCTGCTTTTATGATGTATCAAATACTTATGTCATGCAATAAAATTAAAATTAATTACTTAAAAATCATACAATGTGATTTTCTGGATTTTTGTTTTAGAGTCCGTCTCTCACAGTTGAAGTGTACCTATGATAAAAATTACAGACCTCTACATGCTTTGTAAGTAGGAAACACTGCAGATTTTGCAGGTTATCAAATACTTGTTCTCCCCACTGTATGTGTGAGATATTAAAGAAGAAAACATGCCAGTCACCACAGTGTTTAATTTCTTATGGTGGAGCAGGCGACTTGTGTCCTCTTGGGAGAGGCACTTGACTTGGCCTGAATAGCTTCTATCAACGTTGAACCATGACTAGATCTATTTTGTCAGACAAACTTTCAGACAGTTGCCACATTGATGTTGGAAATAAATGTTTTAACATGTCATACATGTCTGTATTTTCTTATCAGTTTGCAGGTAATGCTTTTTTGTTGTTCTGCTGCTCAGTGCTCACCTCTCTGCTGCCTGCTATTATTAGCCTCCGCACCAACTTGGTTATGAATGGACTTGTGACACACACACACACACACACACACAGAGAGCTCTGATGTGTAAGGCGTGCAGCAGGGGCTTCACCTTAATACAGCTTAGGAAGGGGATCTCAGCTAATTCAGAGCCTGATCGCTCTGTGTTGACAGTAAGCATTTCTGCCACCCCAACCCTTTATCCTACCATTAAGACGGCCGAGTGTGTGAGGGGGGGCATTATTGTCTTACACCCAAGCATGGTAAGACTGATTCTTTACGTGAGGGGAGGAGGGGGGCTCTTATCTACTTAAGATGGTGTCTGTAGGAAAGTGTGGTGGATTGAGCTGGTTACAGAATGGTCTTGAGTTAATCTACAAGACACTGCTGGGTAAAGTCCCCCCTTATCTCAGCTCGCTGGTCACCATAGCTTCACCCACCTGTAGCATGCGCTCCAGCAGGTATATCTCTCTGGTCACCCCCAAAACCAATTCTTTCTTTGGCCGCCTCTCCTTCTAGTTCTCTGCTGCCAATGACTGGAACGAACTACAAAAATCTCTGAAACTGGAAACACATCTCCCTCACTAGCTTTAAGCACCAGCTGTCAGAACAGCTCACAGATTACTGCACCTGTACATAGCCCATCTATAATTTATCCCCAACAACTACCTCTTTCCCTACTGTATTTATTTTATTTCTTAATTTATTTTGCTCCTTTGCACCCCATTATTTTTATTTCTACTTTGTACATTCTTCCACTGCAAATCTACCATTCCAGTGTTTTACTTGCTATATTGTATTTACTTTGCCACCATGGCCTTTTTTTGCCTTTACCTCCCTTATCTCACCTCATTTGCTCACATCGTATATAGACTTGTTTCTACTGTATTATTGACTGTCTGTTTGTTTTACTCCATGTGTAACTCTGTTGTTGTTGTTGTATGTGTCGAACTGCTTTGCTTTATCTTGGCCAGGTCAAAATTGTAAATGAGAACTAGTTCTCAACTTGCCTACCTGGTTAAATAAAGGTGAAATAAAATAAAATCCCCAACCAGGGGTCCTGTTTATATAACCAGATCATTCATTATACCCCAAAAGTAATTAAAATCACAGTACTTCTCTGAGCCCAAGTGAAGGTAATGCCAGTAGGCAGGCTTTTCCTATTGGTGAGGTTAGTTCTGGATCCATGCACAGCAGTAAAGAAAACAGTCAGAGGCAGACATGAGTTCCAGTGAAATGGTTTTCACTCTTGCCTTCATACCACAACCTGTTGAACATCTATAAACAGGAAGTGTTCACTCTCTGGTCCATCAATATGAATCAGTCAAGTGCTAGGGAAGATGAGCAGAGCCAGCAAACACCACTTTCCCTTTGGGACTGGAGTTGAATGTGACACACTCCTCTACCTCATGTTGTCCATTGTACATGCATTCACTTGGCTGTTATTGTAATGCAAAGGGATACACAAGTCATGAACTAACCCAGCGATTTCCCCCAGATAGTGGACATGCACACTCCATTCACATGTCCAGACTTGATCCATAAACAGGATCCAGGGCTGCTCTGGGTCAGACTAAATAACAGAGAAGCACTACAGGGACTGAGGAAGACAGACATCCCAGGAGCTGACTGATTGTATTTCCCTCCCTTGCACTCTTCTGTTGAGCTGAAAGAGCTGGAGAGGAATCACGACGTGCCCTGTCCCTCCCTCTCTCCCTTCCTCCGTTACACCCCCTCCGCCCATGTTCCCCTCTCCTCCTCCCTGGTTTATTTCTTCTGCTGTGGGTCACAAGCAGTTCTGGGTCTGAATGGACCCCACCCAGCATTCATGTGGCGGTGAGCTCATCTTGTTACTAGCAGGAGATCGGCCTGGGACATTTACCTCACTGAGGGAGAGAAGGAGAGGGGGGAAATAAGAGAGGAGAGGGTGAAGTTAGAGAGAGTGGGTGAAGGAGAGGTAATGGCAGCAGAGATGGAGTGGACATGGTTGTCGATAAGAGAGTGACAGAGGTGTAAGAAGCCAGTGAGAGTGAACCGAGAGACCTGTAGCGAGTGTGACATAAGGGTTCAGCTGGGGGAGAGAATAGAAGGTAGAGACGAGGAGAGAATGTAAGATAAATTGTAATGCTCAAATGAGAGTGTGAGAAAGGTAGGAGTGAGGCAATGACAAACAAAGTGTGGAGAGGGTGGGTGTTTCATGGCTGAGCTACAGATATTTGGGTGTGATCCTCCACTAGAGCCCTGAACAGATGTAGCTCTGCTGTGCTCTGGAAGGAGCCATGTTTCTACTCTGACCTCTCACCCCAAAACCACAATCCAAGGCAGCTTGCCAAAAGCTGCAGATGTTTGAGTGTGTACATGTATTGTATGTCTTCCCATCTCTTTCTCTCCCTTATTCTTTCTTCTCTTTGGTTGCTTAACTGACATTTTACTGTAGTTAGTTTTTTGCCTTGTAGTTTTTAGCCAGATCACCATTGTTCCTGGAGTCTTTGTTGGTTACCTATTGGAGTCTTGCCCTGGCAGTACAACAACACAGACCCACCCAACATAAGTCAGTCACACTCTCCTTACATAATGTGGGGAATGACCTCACCAAAGCACTCTGATTATAATAAAGACTATAGAAACTAGAAATTGACCAGAGTTGTGTTTTCATTCAAATGTATTGGAAATCCCCCTTAATTAATAGCATCTACTTCTGGAATTATTCTTGGATTATGATATTCTTGGATGTGGAGCCAGTTATATTTTGTACATATCCAATGACTGGGTTCCAGTGTGAATAGTTATGTTATTACTAATAGCCTCTTGGAGCCTATGGTAAAGGGACACAGTTGTGTCATATGAACCATGATGATGTTACAATATTTCTGGGACTGTGGAAAGTAGAATACTTCTGAGTGAATTGGGTGTAAGTTGTTGGATTTAGGTACCCGGCAATGACATCATCCAGCATGATTTTGCCGGTCCACAGAGGAGGTAGATGTTTTGGTTCCTCATAGTCACTAACTGCTACTTGGAACTGAACAGACCTCTCTGGCATATTGTCACCACCCATTACCTTACTGCCAGTACTCCTAGTTCTAGTCCCATTTCCAAGCCTCAGCCAATTCCTGTCAGTTAGCTGGAGAGGAGAAAGCAGCACTCTGCGGTGGGGAAGGAGGGAAGCACCAACAAGAAGGGTTTCACTTACACACTGTCTTCAAAGGTGGAGCCGCTAAACGCGCTAGAAAGTGACTGATTGGCAGGAAGAGAGACGGTGTTGATGGGAGACAGGTTAGTTCCCGCTGGGGGGAATGACTATAATGAGATGGAAGCAGAGGGGAAACGGACATGAAAAGAGGGATAGGACGTAATTTATCCACTGCCGCGCTGCCTCTGCGTTTGGTGAGAGAAATGTGCAGCAGGTAAAGGAAGTCCATTTATAGCCTGGTCCTTAGTGCCTATGAGGGGTAACCCTGGCTGACAGTCTGATTCAGCACATTTGGGCTCTAGTATTGTGCTTAGGTGCCAGTGCCTACCAAGGACTGGGTGCTGCACGCATTTAGAGACTGGGTCTATTTTAGAGAGCATGCAGGTGTAAGCGTTGACAGGTAGTGCTCAGGGGCGGCTGCAGCCATAGACATAGTATAACTTTAATCGCACCATCTCATTTCATGTCCGCTGACTGGTTTGATGGGATGAGTATTGATTGGCTGAAGGGATTCAAAGTATATAGTATTATCCAATCTGAGCATTGTGTGATAATGGAACTTTAGTGCAGAGAAAGGACAAGAGCTTCATAGCTGTCTACTACATCTGAAATGTTGTCCATCAGCCTCTAAAGGATATAGGTCATTCTGTACATAACCTGTTCTTTATGAACTATACAGGACTTCCTAAGCCTCAATCCTTTAACCTTCGCAGGTTTATTAAGAAAGACCACATGGTGGTACTGGATATTACTGCTATTTCACTAAGGAGATTGTCCCTTTGCCCCGTTTGCCACTTCAAGCTGCTCTTGGCTGCATTTGCTCATTAAGACACCCATCACATGCTAATCATGAATACAAAATGTTGAAACATTGAGCGATTACAATAACAACAGCAAACAGTCATTTTTGTTGGACGATGAGTTAATTTGGCCACACAAAGTCCTTGTTCACCTTTAGCACAACAGTTGTTAGGGGGAAAGGTCCAACTGGTTTTCGCAATACAGTTAGTTAAATGATCCACTGATTTGTGAGGATATAAATCACAGTACACATTACCAGGTGCATGTTTCTTGTCCTTTCACAGAACGGTCACCCAGACAAGCTACAGTGTGGTCTTCAATTTGGAGGCAGCATCTATCTGTTGGACCTGGAGAAAAACCAGTAAGCTCACTAACATAATATACTCCCTTTTGAACCTTTGCCATTGTTGAGTTAAGACTTCATAGTTTCATAAAGGGGATTATCATTAGCAATAAAAACAAATCGGACTTCAGACAAATCTTCAGAGGAAGTAGTAACAGTAACCCTGTCCTCTCCCTACAGTGATCTCCTGCCCAAGCCTCCCAATGTCTTCTACTACCTCCCTAATGGCACTGGGGTTTCTTTGGAGGAGAGCACAGTGGTAAGTAATGTGTTGTAAATGTTCTGATTTGTTATAGGTAGAATTGTTATAGGGATAGTTAACGGTACGTTAGTTCATATGAGCTTGGATAATAATGTTGTCATATTATGTTGACTACTCTCTCCCTGGTTGTTATCTCCTAGACTCACTGCTACTACCACGGCTCAGTGAGGGGCTTCCCACAGTCCAGGGTGGCTCTCAGTACCTGCTCTGGACTCAGGTAATAATATCAACTTTAACTCTCTGTCAAAACTACAGGATGGTATGTGGCCTGTCAAAATTAGGATAATTTCCCCTCTGTCACTACCCAAAGGAATGTACAATTTCACGGAACTTCACAAGCAAGGCAACAGCATGCGAACAATGTTCCCTGTAGACGTACCCAGTCAACATTCTTGATTTGAGAATGTTGTCCATGGAGGTGAGATCATACAAATTCATACTGTGTAATCATACCTTTTAGGTTTTCCATTAAGAAATGGAGCCTAACAGCTCAATAAGTTTACCCGCATGACCTTATGACCTTAAGCATATGCATTTCCTTCTCTGTTATGTAATGGTTCATGCATTTAAAACCAGTAAAGTGATCTAAACAGGGGTCAGCCTTATCCCACTTAATCACCCACCTCAGTTAAACCCTTTGTGGTGCACTATAAGGTGAACCTATTATTATAAAGGGGAAGTCTTTACTAAGGGCACTTTCACTTCACCTGCAGTACGGACGTCATGGTTATGTGAGCGTCATGGTTATGTAAGTGGGGCGGAGTGATCGACTGTGAGGTGGCTTTAATCCAATCCAGATTAATCTGAAAGAACTCTGACCTCCTCAAGCATACTAATCACCCGATTTGAGAGAGCGCCAGTTTTAATCTGGGGTCCCTTCCGCTGGCTTGGATACTTTAGGGATATCCAAATGAACTTGGCGGAAATCCATGGAAAATCCTCTTGACCTTTATTTAGAGTTGGAGTTATTTAGAGCTCTTTACTGCGTGGGCAGACCATGTGGCCGTATACTCGGTTTAGGGTCATGTTTATGTAGCGAACGTAATCCGGTTGCTAGCAGAGCCTTGAACAATGTCCTCACATGAAGTAACTGTATTTACTTTGAACTTGGACAGCATTTTTTTGTCCCTGTTGACTCCCTGTTTAGTGAGTCCCTGTTTATTCCCCTCTCTCTCAGGGGCGTGGTGGCCATCAACTCCACGCTGAGCTTTGAGCTGCAGCCTGAGGAAGACCATGAGGACGAGGAGGGGGCAGAGGAGAGTGGAGGGGAGGAGGAGGAGGAGGGGATGCACCTGCTCTACTCCACCAGACCTCTGGAGAGGGGTAGTGTTGGGGGCTGTGGGGTGTCCCATACACCTGTACCTCCCATCCACATCCCACCACAAGTCCCACACAGGGTGAGAGGGGCTGGAAGCACAATCTAATTTTTGTTTATCCTGGGATTAGAACTACTGACGTTTTTGCCACTGCTGGAAATTGTCGACAACGTAGTGTACATTGGCCCGAATGTCTTTTGTTGACACTTTGCTTTTTTGCAGAGTAAGAGGGATATTCTCTCAGAGACCAAGTACATAGAGCTTGTGCTTGTAGCTGATCACAAAGAGGTAATGTACGATAAGGCTAATGTATGACAATGCCCCGTAGTGTAAGCGAGGCACTGACATAGCTGCACTTTGAAGAGACCCCAGTACATTTAGACCAATCACATCATGTTCTGACTCTATTGTCCTAACCATTAACTGTTATTTTTTACAGTACCGTAACTATCAGAAAATCAACAAGACTATCATCTATCGAATGCTGGATGTGGCCAACCAAGTAGACTGGGTATGTAACCTAATATTAAAGTTGTCTACTTTTCACCTCATTTAACACCTGATTTACTTGACAAAAGCCTCATCTCAGTAAGTGGTCCAGGTAAGTCATGACATGGCACAAGTGGTGGGGTAGGCCTTTCCTCTTCCATCGTCTCCTGCTCCTCTATTGTTCCTCAAGCAAGCAGGAGACGGACGATATCGCGTATTCCCAACAGACCAACTCCTTGAATGACCTAATCCTTGAAGTTTGCAGGTGTCTAAAAAACATTATTTTGCGAGTTTTCACCCTTTAGTGTGTGTACTTTACTGTATTTATACTTGGGATATCAAATTAAATTGCTGGAGGATGTCTTACGCACAGTTTATTAGGTACAGCATCCTGTTCATGAAAATGGTTCGCTCCTACAGAAAGTGTGTCACGTGGCTGTGGCTTGTTGTATAAAGCAGGCACACTGGCATCTAGGCATTCAGTTACTGTTCGGTTGAATGTTAGAAGGGGCAAAAGGAGCGAACTAAGCAACCTTGAGCGTGGTGTGATTGTCGGTGCCAGGCGCGTTGGATCCAGTATCTCAAAAGGCTAGCCTCCTGGGCTTTTCACCCACGACAGTGTGTAGGTTTTACAGAGAATGATGCCACAGACAAAAAACATCCAGTCAGCGGCAGTCCTGTGGGTGAAAACAGCTCGATGAAAACAGCTCTAGTACCTGTTGGTACTAGGGGGCATTATTTTTATTTTTAGAAAAAAAATGTTCCCGTTTTAAATGGGATATTTTGTAATGAAAAGATGCTAGAATATGCATATAATTGACAGCTTTCAATAGAAAACACTAACGTTTCCAAAACTGTAAAGATATTGTCCGTGAGTATAACAGAACTGATGTTGCAATCCAATCCGGAAGTGCCCCAGGTTTTGAAAGCGCTGCGTTCCAATGACTCCCTATTTGGCTGTGAATGTACCATCAACGAGCTTACGCTTTCTACGTATTCCCCAAGGTGTCTACAGCATTGTGACGTAGTTTTCCGCATTTCTGTAGAAGAAAAGCCGCAGGCGGCCACATTGCGTAAGTGGTCACATGGTGGCTCCGAGAGAGATTCTCGCGTAAAATACAGAGGTAGCCATTACTCCAATCGGTCCTAGAGAAAAACGAATTGTCCTGACGGATATATTATCGAATAGATATTAGAAAAACACCTTGAGGATGGATTCTAAACCACGTTTGCCATGTTTCTGTCGATATTATGGAGCTAATTTGGAATATTTTTCGGCATTGTGGTGACCGCAATTTCCGGGCGATTTCTCAGCCAAACGTGAAGAACAGAGAACGGAGCTGTTTCGCCTACAAAAATAATATTTTGGGAAAAAATGAACTTTGGCTGTCTACCTGGGAGTCTCGTGAGTGAAAACATCCAAAGTTCATCAAAGGTAAATGATTTAATTTGATTGCTTTTCTGATTTCCGTGACAAGTTTACCTGCTGCTAGCAAGGCATAATGCTATGCTATGCTAGGCTATGATAAACTTACACAAATGCTTGTCTAGCGTTGGCTGTAAAGCCTATTTTGAAATTCTGAGATGACAGGGTGATTAACAAAAGGCTAAGCTGTGTTCCAATATATTTCACTTGTGATTTTCATGAATAGGAAGATTTTCTAGGAAGATTTATGTCCGTTGCGTTATGCTAATTCGTGTCAGGTGATGATTACGATCCGGGTTTGAGAATGACAAGAATTGTGCAGGCCATCAGGCAGGCCACAAACAGGCATATAATGAGGCAGGACGCCATCTCACACACAACTCGTCAATCCTTGTCACGGATGTGCTATTGCAGCAGACAACAACAACTCCTATCAGCTAATAGCAAGAAGAAGCGGCTCCAGTAGGCTTGCTATCACCAACACTGGACAATTGAGGAGTGGAAAAACATTGCCAGGTCAAACTTAACCTGGTTCCTGTTGCGTCATGCTGATGGCAGAGTCAGTATTTGGCATAGGCAGCATGAATCCATGGCACCGTCCTGTCTGGTGTCAACAGTAAAGGCCGGTGGCAGTGGTGTAATGGTGTGGGGAATGTTTTCCTGGCACACATTAGGTCACTTAATGCAAATTGAGCAACGTTTCCATGCCCCAAATCATTCAAGCTGTTCTGGAGCCAAAGGGGGATCTGACCCGGTACTAGACGGGTGTACCTAATAAACTGTCCACTGTATACAGTGGGGCAAAAAAGTATTTAGTCAGCCACCAATTGTACAAGTTCTCCCACTTAAAAAGATGAGAGAGGCCTGTAATTGTCATCATACTTCAACTATGACAGACAAAATGAGAAAAAAAATCCAGAAAATCACATTGTAGGATTTTTAATTAATTTATTTGCAAATTATGGTGGAAAATAAGTATTTGGTCACCTACAAACAAGCAAGATATCTGCCTCTCACAGACCTGTAACTTCTTATTTAAGAGGCTCCTCTGTCCTCCACTCGTTACCTGTATTAATGGCACCTGTTTGAACTTGTTATCAGTATAACAGACACCTGTCCACAACCTCAAACAGTCACACTCCAAACTCCACTATGGCCAAGACCAAAGAGCTGTCAAAGGACACCAGAAACAAAAGACCTGTAGACCTGCACCAGGCTGGGAAGACTGAATCTGCAATAGGTAAGCAGCTTGGTTTGAAGAAATCAACTTTGGGAGCAATTATTAGGAAATGGAAGACATACAAGACCACTGATAATCTCCCTCGATCTGGGGCTCCACGCAAGATCTCACCCAGTGGGGTCAAAATGATCACAAGAACGGTGAGCAAAAATCCCAGAACCACACGGGGGGACCTAGTGAATGACCTGCAGAGAGCTGGGACCAAAGTAACAAAGCCTACCATCAGTAACACACAACGCCGCCAGGGACTGAAATTCTGCAGTGCCAGACGTGTCCCCCTGCTTAAGCCTGTACATGTCCAGGCCCATCTGAAGTTTGCTAGAGAGCATTTGGATGATCCAGAAGAAGATTGGGAGAATGTCATATGGTCAGATGAAATCAAAATATACCTTTTTGGTAAAAACTCAACTAGTCGTGTTTGGAGGACAAAGAATGCTGAGTTGCATCCAAAGAACACCATACCTACTGTGAAGCATGGGGGTGTAAACATCATGCTTTGTGGCTGTTTTTCTGCAAAGGGACCAGGACGACTGATCCGTGTAAAGGAAAGAATGAATGGGGCCATGTATCGTGAGATTTTGAGTGAAAACCTCCTTCCATCAGCAAGGGCATTGAAGATGAAACGTGGCTGGGTCTTTCAGCATGACAATGATCCCAAACACACCGCCTGGCAACGAAGGAGTGGCTTCGTAAGAAGTATTTCAAGGTCCTGGAGTGGCCTAGCCAGTCTCCAGATCTCAACCCCATATAAAATCTTTGGAGGGAGTTGAAAGTCTGTGTTGCCCAGCAACAGCCCCAAAACATCACTGAGGAATGGGCCAAAATACCAGCAACAGTGTGTGAAAACCTTGTGAAGACTTACAGAAACCGTTTGACCTCTGTCAATGCCAACAAAGGGTATATAACAAAGTATTGAGATAAACTTTTGTTATTGACCAAATACTTATTTTGCACCATAATTTGCAAATAAATTCATAAGAAATCCTACAATGTGATTTTCTGGATTTGTTTTCTCATTTTGTCTGTCATAGTTAAAGTGTACCTATGATGAAAATTACAGGACTCTCATCTTTTTAAGTGGGAGAACTTGCACAATTGGTGGCTGACTAAATACTTTTTTGCCCGACTGTATTTGTATTAGATTTTCATTGGTTTGTCATGGTGGTCCTCATCTACCCCTCTCTAGTTCTACCGGCCGCTGAGTGTGCGTGTGGCTCTAACTGGGGTGGAGATCTGGAGTGACCAGGATAAGATCCAGGTTGACAAGAGTCCCTCAGACACTCTCAACCGCTTCCTGGAGTGGCGCACCAGAGAGCTGCTGCCACGCCTGCGCCACGACAATGCTCAGCTCATTATGTGAGTAGTCAAATGGACTTAGTTGAAGTTAATCGGTGCCTTTCTCACACCTGTACATTATGGAAGCAGATTCATCCCAAATACATGTGTATATACCAGTGGATGGCCTCTTTGTGAAAATATACTAACTATAACTATATGTGTTTGGTCTGTTCCAGGGGGGGCTCATTTGATGGAACTACAGTGGGAATGGCATCTCAGTCTTCCATGTGCTCCAAGGACCGGTCAGGAGGGGTCAATGTGGTGAGTTAGTTAGCTTCAGTTAGGTTTATCAGTGGAGTACAGGGGTATCTGCCCCACAATGACAGTATAAGTCTGGTGGTAGACTGACTCTGTGTGTGTCTCTCTCTCTCCCTCTCCGTGGGTAGGACCACCTGGTCAGTGTACTGGGGGTGGCGTCCACTATTGCCCACGAGCTCGGGCACAATCTGGGCATGAATCACGACACGGCCGACCGGCGCTGCCAGTGTCAGAATGAACCACGCCTGGGAGGCTGCATCATGGAGCCATCTACTGGGTGAGGGGCTAGCAGGCTATGGTGGGCTAGGTTTGACGTGCATTACAGAAGCACCAGGCCATGCAATGTCGATGATACAAAATAGAGGGTCAGTTATGTGCAGCTGTGATCCTCACTTGCCTTGTATTATGTTAATTTTTATGCACTTCATTTTAATGCACTTGTAAGAAGCTCTGGATAAGAGCATCCACTAAATGTCTTGTTCTCTTTGCCCCTCTTTTCCAGTTTCATGCCAGGCCAGCTGTTCAGCAGCTGCAGTGCTAGAGACCTGTCCCTCAGCCTGCTCCATGGTGGGGGGATGTGCCTCTTCAACGTGCCCCAGCCTGAGAAACTACTGGGGGGGCCACGCTGTGGAAACCTCTACGTGGAGAAGGGAGAGGAGTGTGACTGCGGCCTGCTGGATGTATGTTGGACAGTAAATTTGATATTTTTAGGGGGGACAGCATAACTCACCATAGATGCAGGTTGACGTTTATTTGGATCAATCTTGCCCTGGAAGCAGCACTGAGCGGTTTCCTCTAGATGGGCCAGCTGTTAAGTCAAAATTAGCTATATCATACAAAATTAATGGGAAAAAAATGTGCTTATTGATCTTAATTTAAGGTAAAGGCATAAGGTTAGCAGTGTGGTTAGGGTTAAGGTTCGGGTTAGGTTTAAAATCTGATTTTATGGCTTTGTGGATGTGCCAGCTACTGACCACCGTGCAGAGCTGCCTCCTGGACAAGATTCATCCCAATGACAAGATTCATCACCAACCTGCCACCATAGATGATAATTCAATTAACAGACTTTATGATTTAGGTCAGGGGTATTCAATCAGGGGGCCCGTGAAAATATATATATCAAATTTCACATTTTATTTTGTTATTTCAATGTTTATGTTACTAATGTATGATGGGGGTCCCAGGGTCGCCAGTTTGCCTGGGAGGGGATCCCTGGGAACGAAAAGGTTGAAGATCCCTAATTTAGGGATTAGGATGAATTATTAAGTGTCTCTGTCTCTGGGTGTCCAGGAGTGTAACGATCCCTGCTGCAACGCCACCACCTGTAAACTGGTTCCTGGGGCCCAGTGTTCCTCCGATGGCATCTGTTGTGACAACTGCAGGGTGGGCAAGCCTCTCTGCCTCTGTCTCCTTCACTGGACTCTTACTGACATACACTCACACACTCAACCCCATCACTGAACACACTACTGAACACCTACATTTAAATCAGCTCAGTTCATTAGTCTCATATTAATTATAACTATAATTATATATGTTATGTTCTTGTCTATTACGGTTCTATATTTTGTCATGCATGTTTTATGTGGACACCAGGAAGAGTAGCTGCTGCATGTGCAATAGCTAGTGATCCTAATGAACTAAACTATGACATGATCTATCACAAGAAGCTGAACAAAGGCCCAAATCATAAACTACTTTACTGATCTACTGTCTATATTCTCTGTCTGATCAGCTACGTTCAGGTGGATGGATGTGTCGGCAGCCCCTGGGGGAGTGTGACCTCCCAGAGCACTGCACTGGTACCTCTCCCTACTGCCCCCCCAACGTGTTCCTGCAGAACGGCGAGCCCTGCGAGGAAGGCTCCTCCTACTGCTACAGCGGTGTCTGCGCCAGCCTCAACACACAGTGCCAGATGTTGTGGGGACCTAGTGAGTTACACTATTGGTCAAATGTTCTGGACCCGATAACCATTGGGAGTGATACCACTGTGGGAAACTAGTGGCTAGTTATTTTGACTTGTTTCAGTACTTTGACCAACTACTGTAGAACCTCGAGATCTGAACCCCAGAGTTCTGGACTGACTGGTCAGCGGAACTGGAACTTTTAAAAGCAACAGAGAATACTTCCCTGGACAAAGGATTCCTATATATAATGTCACCACTAGTGTTTGAATGAAGAAACTGTTTTGGCGAGTTATTACATCATATCAAATCTTTATATGTCATAAGTTGCAGAGATGGAGAATTAAGAATGGCTCATAAACGCAGGAGGCAGTGTTGTTCAGACACTTTTACTGTGAAATCTTTGAGACAACTAGGATTGTTTGAACTCCCTTTTCTTTTCAGATTCCACCAGGGCTCCGTCTGTCTGCTTTTCCTCCGTCAACAAACAGGGCAACAAATACGGCAACTGTGGCCAGATGGCCAACGGAACCTACATTCCCTGCCCTAGCAAGTAGGTACCACGTTCATTAAGGAACATCGTAGCAAATGTTTTGCAACAGATTATACATTAGCATATTTTATTGGTAGGTTCCTGTAGTCCTGCCCTGATTCAGTCCTTTTTCTTCCATTTGGTGCCTAATGAACACTTCCATATGTCTGACTGTTGCTCTGACTGTGTCTGACCTTTCAGAGATGTGCATTGTGGGAGGCTCCAGTGCCAGGGAGGCAACGACCGTCCGTTGCTAGGCACCAGCGCTGAGATCCTGACCACCAAAGTAAAATTTAACTACAGCGACTTTGTCTGCCGGGGAACCTACTTCCACCTTGGCGACGACGTCTCCGACCCTGCCATGGTGGCACAGGGCACCGCGTGTGGTCTTGGCAAGGTGGGCATTTCCTCAACTATAGAAATACAATGCAAAATACTTCTGTTTTTGTGGAACGGGTCATTTGACCCTTTGGAATAGGGAGGTTTGCTGTGTTGTTATCTAAGCTTACATGCATATCTAAAATGATGATTGGTTTTACTGACCATGTTGTGGTTCAGGCCTGTTGGAACCAGCGGTGTCAGGATGTGTCTTTGTTCGGCGTCGACGAGTGTCAGAGCAAATGCAACGGACACGGGGTGAGCAAACCGACTGCCTGTCTCCCCTTATAGGAGTTATATTTTATAGCTCACAATGGACTGGCCCAAACTGTTGTTGATGTTAAATGAATAATATGGCTCAATATCCTCTCTCTGACATTGCCAGGTGTGCAACAGCAATAAGAACTGCCACTGTGACGTGGGCTGGGCTCCTCCAGACTGTAGGTACACGGGCCATGGAGGCAGTGTGGACAGTGGCCCTGCAAGAGCACCTAGAGGTACCTCACCGTTCCTCTGTTAATGCACAACTTGACTGCACTCATAGATTTACACTCCTTATCCTAATCAAATCCTTGAGAAATTGGGACACCGTATCAATAAAAGTAGGATGAAGTAAGTAACCTGCACCCAGCTTTAATTCGATGTCTGCCATGATAACCAAGACCTCAATTTTTTCTGTATCTCCAGGATCAGACCCGGCACGTGTGGCCTTGCTGGTCATCTTCCTCTTCATCCTGCCAGTGGTTCTCCTCTTCCTCGCCCTGCGTTTCCCCCGCTGTCACCGCAACCTGCCCTGTCTGGGCACTACCAGCCTCTTCCACAAGGGCACCGGACGCCAACAGAGCCGGTGAGAGCCCTGATCCAGGGGATACCAGCTGTGTTCACATATTAGTTACAGTGTTTATATAGTATGTATATGTTTGCGCAGTGCAGAAAACCGCTATCAGTATGGACAGAATTTCGGCCATAGTGTTTTTTTAATAGCTATAATGGAATGAAAGGGGCTATAGCCAACTATGTGCAAGTTTGAAACCTTGTGCATGTCCAATTATCTTGCACTTCATCAATCAAAGGAGGTCAGAGTTAACTGTGTTTTTCACTACTCATAATTCAGTGTGGTAAGTGTGGCCCATAGTGAGAGTTGGGGCTTGGTGTTTGCTGTGGAACAGGCACTAAAAGGTACTCAATGTTAAGGGTAGAGTAAAGGCATGGAATTAGTTTCTAGATGCTCAGTTACTGAAGTGCAACGTTAATGCTTAGTGTTCCATATAACACCCAAGAGTCTCTCTAGTTTGCAAAAATATCCGTGAACGTTGGTCCATATTAAAACAAGTCACTATAATCTAAAGAGCGAGAATTTGATTGATCAGTTTTAGATCAACATATGTTTTTTGAGTAATCAGCTCAGATACTAGCGATGCACTTCAAGTAGGATGTAACGACCAACTAAATGCTACGAAGGCTTTGGGAAACTCACCCCAGTTCAGTTCCCCATTTCTTCAATGTTTTAGATAAGATTCCTTTAGAGCCAGTTCCGAGGATAGTGATGGTGACCATTCTGTAGAGTCTCAGTTCTATAGGCTTATTTTGAGTGTTACTTCTGTCAACCTCATTTCTACTTGTACTGTACCACTGCAATGACCTCTGACTCTTTAGAACCAGAACTGATTATTCCCCTCGGTTGTAATATCATGTGTATTGTAACCAAACAGCCATTCTTTGAGGGCTGGACCAGTGTTATAGAGAAACATCATTCTTAACTCTTATGACAGTGCTCAGCTTACTATTTGTCAGCACCCCATGATTGAATTTGTGGTATGAACTTTATGGTAATGTGTTAATGTGTGAGTGTGTGCCGTCTCCCAGGACCCCGGCCACAGAGCGAGTGGATGCTCGTAACGGGGAACAGGTCCAACCACTGAGGTACCACTGGAGCCGCCAGAGTGACATCCAAATGACCCCGTCTCCGCCTTCTAACAAGGTACCACGATGACCCAGCCTGGCCTTCCCTGGCTGTCACTCAAATAGTTTTTCCACCTACACTGTTCAAATGGGCCCTTATTATAGGTACATGAAATCGATAACACTGACTTTGTTGTAATAATATTAGCTATTTAGCAGACGTCAATCTCTCTGAGTTGACCCACATGAAAAAATACTACAATTTACTATAGAATACTATAGTACTTACTATAGAATTCTGTAGTAAACTGTAGAATAGGGATGAACATGGGTAATCGAGATCCCTTGACTGACCCATGAACACACATTTCCCGAAAAGATTTAAATGACAACACCTGGAAAATGACAAAAATGCTCCCCAATGTCGGCACTATTGCAATTCCACAAAATACACAACATGCGCATTATCAGATTAGCAAAATATTTAATAGCACATTATCCAAACAGGATGTCGCATGGTAGCCTTTAGTCTAGCGTATTTACTTCACACAAAGTCACGATAAATTCAAAGTACACTGGTAATTGCCACTGCTGGACTGCACACGCGACTCGACTGCAGTTAATGAACCCTACAGGAAAGCCCTACAGTAATAGCCTATAAAACAACATGTGCCTCTTTGAGCTGTCATTGCCTCTTCAGTGAGTCTTCAGACAGTCACAAATTTGATAGGCCTATGCACAATTTATCACATAGTCATCTCTGTCACAGGCATGAAATCTATGGGTAGGGATGAGGGGAAAATGATATATTCTCCTGTCCTAAAGTCTAGGCTATTTTCTAATCCAAAACCCTGACTCCTGTCTTGCATGAAAATTCCTAACTTTATTCTGTAATCCATAGGTTGCATTATCAAAGCATGTCTCTCGCCTATGCATGTACCGCTTTAACATCTCTAACTTCTCTAACTTCTCTGCGCTGTCTCGGACTTGCTGCCATAGAGCTTCGGTAGAGAATGTGTGCTCAACAAACAATATGGGAGTAGATATGGATGTTTTGAAAACAGAGTTACTTTGATGTTTGAACTATTTCCACTCTTCATCTTCCTGTTATTCTTGAGCTGATCTGCTATCCGTATGATCATTAACTCGATTTTTGCCAAAAAGAGGAGATATTCTGTCATTTGCTGAAGGTTATCTAGCAAGCTTAGCAACTTTGGTAATTTGACTTTTTGTTTGACTGTCGTTACAAAGTTTGAGTGATTCAACAACTCTACTCTGTGTGTTCTGAGTCGAGATGGCTTACTGCTGAAATTTTCTGAATTAATTGAGGAACGTAAGGCTCAGAATTTATGAACGGCCTGTTTCGCAATTCACAACGATGTCATTATCGATCAAAGACCGTTACTCTATCATTACTAAATATCAGTTTAATATTCTCTGAAATCTTTACTCTCTTATTTGGGGAGAACCCTGGCAGAGTGACCATATCTTGGTTTTAAACTCTTTAAATGGGCACATCTGATTTTTTTGCTATTTACCGGAACTTTCAGGATAAATATGAATTATTCCCAGTATTGGAACTTGTATGGAAAATATTAATCCCTACTGTTGAATAATATGCTACAGACTGTAGTATCCCAAGATCGTGTAGTGTTTACTATAGAATTTTGTAGTATGCTGTAGAATACTGTACGACACACTGGTATTCCCCTCGTTTGTGTAGTGCTTGCTCTATAATTCTGTAGTGTACTGTAGAATGCTATACTACACACTGTAGTATACCTTAATCATGTGTAGTAGTTACTATAGAATTTCTACCTACAGGTTATGGAAATGTTTTAGTATTTGTCCAGTAGGATTCCTCAAGGACAAAGCCACCAATTCTATGTCAAAGATAATAAAACTAAAACACTATAATAAATACTATAGTATTTTAGGCTTGGGCAGTATACCGTATACTGGGGTATTTGGAAATAGCCACAGGATGGTTTTTCAATACTGTCAATATCTTTGAAACTATTTATTTTATTATTTATTTTAGCTACCTTTTAAGTAGGGTACCTGCAGTCAACTTGTGCAATACGTTAGGAGATGTCACATTATTTTATTATGAAGTTTACTGATAGTCCCTAATCACACTAATTTAGTAGCTAGTTATCTATTAGCCAGCAGATCCAAGCTGCTTGCTTATAGCTGCACTAGGTTCAAACAGCATTCCTGTGTAGATTAAAATGTATCTCAATCCAGGGATGAGAAATGTATTGTACTCCTAATTGTCCCATTGTCTTCATGGTGTAACAGTTGGGATAATGGGACAATTCGGAGTACAACGCATTTCTCATCCCTGGATTGAGGTACGTTTTCTGAGCCATATCTTGCGCTGACTCCATGGTGTCTTAATATACACAGGAATGCTGTCTGAACCTAGTGCAGCTGTAAGTCAGTGGGTAGAATTTTCTGTCTGGCTGGTTATCTAGCTAAGTGGTTAGCTTCTTGCAAAATCAGCATTGCTAACCTTTGGATTACAGAGGCTCAATGGAGTTTGAAAATAGCACCCCTTCTGTTCAGTGCCGGTATTACAGAATATTCTGGGATGGCTCAAGGCCGGTTTGACAATCTGGATACCGCCGAAGTGGAAGTTCTAACTATAGAAATACTACTGCATTTATACTATAGTAAATTGTAAATACTACAGTCATGTCCACACACACACTACAGTGTACAGTAAAGTCAAAAAACACTACAGTGAATACTATAGTATGTAAATATAGTACTACTACAGTATTTACAGTGCCTTCAAAAAATATTCAGACCCCTTGACTTTTTCCACATTTTGTTAGGTTACAGCCTTATTCTAAAATGTATGAAATTGTTTCTTTCCCTCATCAATCTACACACAATCTACCCCATAATGACATTTTTGCTAATTTATAAAATAAACTGAAATATCATATTTACTTAAGTATTCAGACACTTTACTCACTACTTCGCCCCCAGTCTGAGAACCTGCTTCAGAACTTCATCAAGGGATCTCTTTTTTCTCACCAATTTTGTGGTATCCAATTGGTAGTTAGTCTTGTCTCATAGTCTACAACTCCCATACAGACTCTGAAGAGGCGAAGGTCGAGAGCCATGCATCCTCGGAAACACGACCCAACCAAGCCGCACTGCTTCTTGACACAATGCCAGCTTAACCTGGAAGCCAGCCACACCAATGTGTTGGAGAAAACACTGTACACCTTGAGACCGTGTCAGCGTCCATACGCCCGGCCCGCCACAGGAATCACTAGAGGGATAAGGATATCCCTGCCGGCCAAACCCTCCCCTAACCCGGACATGAACCAGGATCTCGAGTGGCACAGCTAGCAACTGCGATGCAATGCCTTAGACCATTGCACCACTCGGGAGGCCCTCTCTGTACTTCGCTCCCTTCATCTTAACCTCTCCTGACTAGTCTCCCAGTCTCTGCCACTGAAAAACATCCCCACAGCATGATACTGCACCACCATGCTTCACCGTAGAGATGGTGCCAGGTTTCCTCAAGATGTGACACTTGGCATTCAGGCCAAAGAGTTCAATCTTGGTTTCATCAGATCAATTTGTTTCTCATGGTCTCAGAATCCTTTAGGTGCCTTTTGGCGAATTCTAAGCTGGCTGTCATGTGCCTTTTTACTGAGGAATGACTTCCGTGTGGCCACTCTACCATAAAGGCCTGATTGGTGGAGGGCTGTATAAATGGTTGTCCTTCTAGAAGGTTATTCCATATCGACAGAGGAACTCTGGAGTGCTGTCAGTGACCATTGGGTTTTTGGTCACCTCCCTGACCAAGGCCCTTCTCCTCCGATTGCTCCGTTTCGCCGGGCGGCCAGCTCAAGGCGGAGTCTTGGTGGTTCCAAACTTCTTTCATTTAAGGATGATGGAGGCCACTGTGTTCTTGGGGACCTTCAATGCTGCAGAAATGTTTTGGTACCATTCCACAGATCTGTACCTCGACACAATCCTGTCTCGGAACTCCACGGACAATTCCTTCGTCCTCATGGCTTGGTTTTTGCACTGACATGCACAGTCAATTGTGGGACCTTATATAGACATGTGTGTGCCTTTCCAAATCATCTCCAATCAATTGAATTTACCACAGGTGGACTCCAAGTTGTAGAAACATCTCAAGGATGATCAATGGAGACAGGATGCACTTGAGCTCAATTTCGAGTCTCATGGCAACGGGTCTGAATACTTATGTTAATGAGGTATTTCTGTTTTGTATTTTTTTTGTATCCAATGCTTCCCATAGTTGTCAAGTTGGCTTGATGTCCTTTGGATGATGGACCATTCTTGATGCTTTGTCATTATGGGCTATTGTGTGTAGATTGCTGAGGATTTATTTTCATTTAATCCACTGTTAATCCACTGATAGAATAAGGCTGTAACGTAACAAAATGTGGAAAAATTCAATGGGTCTGAATACTTTCCGAAGACACTGTATACTATAGTATTTCTTTCATGTGGGGAGCTATGTAAGATTTGCCTGAAGATGGGGAGCATAAAGACATTTTTAAAAGCATCTAACACATTAACAAGGTCTACAGTAACTACAATGAAAAAAAATATAAATGCAACATGCAATAATTTCAAAGATTTACTAAGGAAATCAGTACATTTAATACATTTATTTAGTCTATGGATTTCATAAGACTGGGAATACAGATATACATCTGTTGGTCACAGAATGTTTTTTAAAGGGAGGAGCATTGATCAGAAAACCAGTCAGTTTCTGGTATGACTACCATTAGCCTCATGCAGCACATCACATCTCCTTCGCATAGAGTTGATCAGGCTGTTGATTGTAGCCTGTTCCACTCTTCAATGGCTATGCGATGTTGTTGGATATTGTCGAGAACTGGAACACACTGTCGTACAAGTCTATCCAGAGCATCCCAAACTTGCTCAGTGGGTGACGTGTCTGGTGAGTATGCAGGCCATGGAAGAACTGGGACATTTTCAGCTTCCAGGAATTGTTTACAGATCCTTGCAACGTGGGGCCGTGCATTATCATGCTGAAACATGAGGTGATGTCAGCGGATGAATGGCATAACAATGGGCCTCAGGATCTTGTCACGGTATCTCTGTGCATTCAAATAGCCATCGATAAAATGCAGTTGTTGTAAACAAATTTGTGCACAACATTTTAGAGAAATAAGCTTTTTGTGTGTATGGAATATTTCTGGGATCTTTTATTTCGGCTCATGAAACATGGGACCAACACTTTACGTGTTGCGATTATATTTTTGTTCAGCATATGTTCAAGAAACCAATTCATATTTTCTCAATCTGAGTTGTATATGTTCTGCTTAATTCTAATAACTAATCCCCCCCCCCCCCATGCATGTTTCCATTGGCTGTCAAAACCCTTTGCCTCCTGTTTTCTCCTATCAGGTTCAGGACAGACCTGCTCCGCCTACTAAGCCACTTCCTCCTGACCCTGTCTTAAAACAAGCCCAGGTAACCTGGCCTAGGCCTGTGAGGTGATGGGTAGCTTGAAAAATGCTTGTGTGTGCGATGCAATGAGATGAAATCTCTAACTTATTTATCATTATTTATCTATAAGAATCCTCATGTTTTCTAGAACTAACATCTGTCTTTATGTATGTGTAGTTGCAGTATTATAGCAAAGCCGTGTTTGTTCCTCTACTTTTTCCAAATATCCATCATTAGATAAGAAAGAAACGGCCAGCCCCCACCAAGCCACTGCCCCCCGATCCCAGCCCCCCTAACAACCAGGTACAGTCAGAGGTTGCCATTAATGACGAGGTCTTCGTCCATATGTAGTAGTAGTTATTGTTCAGAGCTGTGGTTCCAAAATTGATTCTCAAGCAATCACTGTTTTTGTATCTGTTTAGAGGGCCATGCCATCACACTGTTTCTTTAAAATTATTCAATGAGGGGGCCTTCTGAGTGGCACAGCGGTCTAAGGCACTGTGTCGTTAGGGGAGGGTTTAGCCAGCCAGCATCTCTTTGTCCCATCGTGCTCTTGTGGCACGCTGACTTCTGTTGCCAGTACTGTGTTTTCTCCAACAAATTTGTTGTGGCTGGCTTCCGGGTTAAGGGAGCAGTGTGTCAAGAAGCAGTGCTGCTTGGCAGGGTAGTGTTTCGGAGGAGGCATGGCTCTCAACCTTCACCTCTCCCGAGTCCCATTGCGGCAACTCCCGTACGGACAAGACTAACTACCAATTGGATATCACGAAAATATATTCTATGAGGATATGACATGTCAGTCTGAATGGAAACCTGCATGTACAGGGTGACTTACAAATTGATGTTGAAAACCAACCACAGCATTACTTTGATTATTTAGCATTCCTTACTGGCATGGGGGGGGGGAGCATGTTCCTCCAAGTAAGCGCCAACAGTAGCCACAGTGTCTAATGCTTAACAGGGGTTTATTTTGGACAAGATTAGCTCTCCTGTTTAGATGTGTAAATCTGCACTTAGCAAAAGAACCCTCCACATGAGCGAACTCTATCCCCAGCTTAGATCTGGAAGAGTAGCCTATGTGCTGAGACACAATAATTGAACCAGTTGACAAAGACTGTGGCACCACACACCAGAGTTTTTCATCTCTTTTATTTACATTCACTTTCGTAAATTGTGTGTCGAATCTTCTGTGATGATGCTTAAAAAACACGGTAGGCATTATTACATAACATTCAAATCTAGAGCTACATCGTTAGTTAGCTGACGCTCTAAAGTCCATGTACGCTGAGTGTACAAAACATTAGGAACAACTTCCTTTTTGCCCTCATTAACAGCCTTGAATCGTCGGGGCATGGACTCTCCAAGGTGTTGAATGTGTTCCATAGGGATGCTGACCAATGTTGACTCCAATGCTTCCCACAGTTGTCTCAAGTTGGCTTGAGTGGGTGTTCAAAGGCACTTAAATATTTTGTCTTGCCCATTCACCCTCTGAATGACACACATACACAGTTCATGTCCCAAGGTTTAAAAATCCTTCTTTAACCTGTCGCCTCCCCTTCAACTACTGTACGTGGATTTAACAGGTGACATCAATAAGGGATCATAGTTTTCACCTGGATGCACCTGGTCAATCTGTCATGGAAAGAGCATATGTTTCTAATGTTTTGTACACTCAGTGTAGATTCCCTACCACTGTTCCTCAAAAAGTGTCTTGGTCAAGTTGCTGATTTCTAACGTTTGGTCAGTGTGGGCAAATCCATCTCATCTGTATGGCTTTGAGGAGCACTGGTGTCACTCATCTTTCCCTCTTATCATCTACTTCCATGATTGGAATCTGTCTTGTCAATAGTAACGTAATGGATTCTCTGCCATTTACTTTAGAGTGCATTTGTTACTTGCATGGAACTGAGCATGATGGCGAATGAATAGAGGTACAGTGGGGCAAAAAAGTATTTAGTCAGCCACCAATTGTGCAAGTTCTCCCACTTAAAAAGATGAGGCCTGTAATTTTCATCATAGGTACACTTCAACTATGACAGACAAAATGAGAAAAAGAAATCCAGCAACAGCCCCAAAACATCACTGCTCTAGAGGAGATCTGCATGGAGGAATGGGACAAAATGTGAAAACCTTGTGAAGACTTACAGAAAACGTTTGACCTCTGTCATTGCAAACAAAGGGTATATAACAAAGTAATAAGAAACTTTTGTTATTGGCCAAATACTTATTTTCCACCATAATTTGCAAATAAATTCATTAAAATCCTACAATGTGATTTTCTGGAGAAAAAAAATTCTCATTTTGTCAGTCATAGTTGAAGTGTACCTATGATGAAAATTACAGGCCTCTTCTTTTTAAGTGGGAGAACTTGCACAATTGGTGGCTGACTAAATACTTTTTTGCCCCATTGTAGCTGTATCGTCTCTGTGCTTTGCTAATATAAATGATTTGTGTCTTTGACATCTCATTGCATGAGAATTCATCTGAAGTTTGTTGTTTTTATCGTACAAAAAGCAAACGTTTGAGTATTGTGACTACTCTGGAGTCTCATTCAGTTAGAATAGCTGAATAGTCCCTTTCCTTTGGTTGGTCTCTTCACCCCTCTCTCTCATTCTTTCCATCTATTCCTCCTGTTCTTCTGTTTTCCGTCTGTTATTCTAGCCATCGTTGAGTCGGCCAGCTCCTCCCACCAAGCCTCTACCCCCTGACCCTGTGCTAACAGGCAGCCAGGTACCAGAGTAGCATGTATACATGGCTGCATGTGGGCATTGGCATTGGGTCTGATTGGTTGATTTATGTGATGAGTGGGGTGGGTTGGTTAATTGATTGTGGAGGAATTTAATGGTTGATTGTGTGGTTAATTGAGGAGTCTGTCGTTGATTGGTTGATTCGATTAATTTAATTATTTGAGACAATGAATCTAATCACACTAATCAAGCTTTAGTTCAGAATTGTATTGTATTGCTGAATTTACAGTTATGGGCAAATGCAGATAAAAAAAAGTACTTCTAAAACTTCTAAAAAGTTGGTTACAAAAGAATGCACAGCTAATCTATAGCTATAGCTAATGGCAATGTTAGTAACTATTTGAAAATAAAAAAATATTTAGGTGAAATTTGCATTTTTAACTGCATTTTATTGATGTTGATACTTCATTTGCATATTAAACCATGCTTAATATATTGGTGTATAAATGCACTCACTGGTACAGCACCTCGTTCACAAAAAGGGATCGCTTCTACAGACAGTGAGTCACGTGGCCGTGGCTTTCTATATAAAACAGGCATCGAGACATTCAGTTACTGTTTGATTGAAGGTTAGAATGGACAATAAATAAGTGACCTAAGCAACTTTGAGCATGGAATGATAGTCGGTGCCAGGCGCACTGGATCCAGTATCTTAGAAACAGTCCCTTCCTGGGCTTTTCACATGAGTGCCTAGTGTTTACTGAAAATGTTGTGACAAACAAAACATCCAGTCTGCGGCAGTCATGTGGGCAAAAAAAGCTTATTGATGAGGAAGGTCGAAGGAGAGTGGCAAGAATCGTGCAAGCTAACAGGTGGGCCACAAACAGACAAATGGCACAGTACAACAGTGGTGTGTAGAATAGCATCTCGGAATGCAAAACTCGTCTGTCCTTGTCACGGATTGGCTATTGCAGCAGACAACCACATTGGTTTCCACTCCTATCAGCTAAAAATAGCAAGAAGCGTCTCCAGCACGCCATCACCAACACTGGACAATCGAGGAGTGAAAAAACATTGCCTGGCGTGACCTGCGCAGTCCCAGACCTTAACCCAATAGTGCATTTTCGGGATGAGATGGAACAGGCTGTTCGCAGCATGAATATACCACCGTCCAATAAGCAGCAACTGCATGATGCCATTGCATCAGCATGGACCAACCTCCTTGTGGAACGTTTCTGACCCCTTGTGGAATGCCCAGACCCTCTACTAGGTGTGTACCAAATAAACTGGCCGGTGAGTGTAGTTTGCATAGTCCATGTACAAGCAGGCAACCTTCAACACATCAATATCAGCAAGTCGCATAAATGATTTCTAGTACTATTTTCAGAACAGTTAACTAAACCAAAAGTGAATTAATTAAATCTACTCTTGGTCTAGAGCAGGGATGGGCAACACCAGTCCTCGGGAGCCATAGTGGTCAAACTAGTTCCTCATCCCTAGCAAACACCGCTGATTTAAACTAATTGCGTTTTTAAACTGAAGATCATTAGTTGATAATTGGAGTCGTGTGTTAGCTGTGGCTGGGGAAAAAGTGACAGTAATCAGTTCCCCAAGGACTGGAGTTGGTCTAGAGCCCTCAATCTTCAATTGTCTTGTCTCTGTTATCTAAACTCTGTGTGACGAGACGGCTATAATAAACAAAAATCATCCTGTGTCACACCTGGATTGTATTATATGTTTCTATTGTATTTTTTCAGGCCCTTGTACCACCCAAAAAACCACCTGCCCCCAGGAAGTCCTTGCCTTCGGACCCCCCGTCACATCCCACCCATCCTGGGTACGCTGCATCTGGTGCCCCCGTGCAACATGGAGCGAGTATAACTTCAGGTCCACCTATTGGCCCTCCTGTTGCAGCCATCCCTTCCAGGTACTTCAGTGGCTGTATTGTTCAGCTAAGTTGATGAATGTATAGATGTCAGATGAATGGGCAGATAGACACATACAGTTGGCGTTGTACAGTATTGTAACAAAGGCTGGAGGTGACCTTTTCTATCTTTCTATATCCCTCTCTCTCTCACATAGACGTGCTCCTTTACCTCCAGTACGGACGTCACAACCCAGAAAACCTAACTCGACACCTCCGATTTAACCACCAAAGACCCTCAAAACCACTAGGATTCTCTTAAACCAGACAGCACGAATTGCACTGATTCAGCCAGGAGTTTTATTATGGAGACCCTTATAGGACGGCTCAGAACCCAGAAGTCTCCAAACGAAGGCTGCGTTTCACTCTCCCTGCCCCCCTAAACTATTTCCTGTTGCCTTCCTACTGAGAAACTGACAGGTTGGTTACCTGCCATGTTGGGACAGACTGGGACTCCGAGCAAAGCAGAGAAGGTCTGGAATGTTCAGTCAGGTTGATCCGTTGGCCAATGAGAAACTGGATGGATGTAGTTAAGTATCCGTCAAAGATGTAACACTTCATGAAAACTGTGTGGCTTTTGACATTACCTGACAATTACAAAAACGGATGTCAACACAGAGGATAAGCTCAATCAAGATTAAAGGCCCAGTACTGGTTTTATGGCACTAGCACATTTGAATATGCTCTGTGATGCTTCAGAATAGCTTATTACTCTTCAAATTATAGGTTGAAGCCCAAGTCATCCTCCCATTCTGACTGTGGCCACCATTTTTCAGTATTTTATTTTAAGTGACTTGGCGAATGCAGGCCTCAGGAAACAAGTCCAGACCACCTCTGGCTCTCTTTCTGGAATAAAGAAGCATGTCAACACTTTCATTCACCGCAATGATTCCTTTGATCTCCATCACAATGGTGTCATTGAGGGGGAGGACCTTGCATGCAACTCTCTGACTAATGAGATGAGAATAGTGTCACAGAAACTTTAGCCGTTCTCGGTTGCAGAGCTGTACAACTAACTGCACAACTGTAGATACCAGAGAATTGGAACTTGCCTACTAGTTTTAATTCTATAATAACGACTATTTAAAAGCCAAAGAGATGGATCTCTGGAGAAGTGAAGGGGGAAGTAGATTGAACTTTGTGAAACGCGAGGCCACTCCTCGAAGACTGACCTACGTTGTGACAGATCGGTTGCCTTTTTTGTACCTTTCAGTTGTGCCGCACCAGTTTTGGCCGAAATGAGTTAAGGGCACTCCTAGAATGTCTTTACATATTCAGGTGAATTCAAACCAAGCTATAGGATTCACTTTAAACTGGGGAAATGCACAGACTGAATGTACGAAAAAAAACTATAGGCTCACACTTTACATTAAGTCACAGCAATGCCATGTAGTTACACCAAATATAATTGTCTTATTTCATGTAACTAGATTGGTAATTAATGTCAAACATTTTTTTGTCACTTATCCTTTTAGTGCAACTCAAGCATTGTTATGTTCCTTCTCTGCAGTTTGAGTAACTACATGGTATAAGGGCAACTTAATATAAAGTGTTATGATGTTCTGGAATAAACCACAATAGAAGTATTACTACTCCTGAAGTGGTGGGCCACCTGTACAGGGGCTGTATGTCAACAGGCAACAGTATTGCTTTTGCCTGCATGTCATGAAAGTGTATTTCATTTCTAGTGAATGATTGTTGTTTTCTATGTCAAAACGTCTGTTAGTCTTCTATTTAATATTGTTTAAAGCGATGAATTCCAAGCCTTATGAGTTTTAAGTTAATAACATACTCTTATGAAGACCAAGTGATTGAATTTGAAAGCACTCCACGGCAACATGGCTAACTGTGTTTATACAGCAAATAGATGATGTTGTGTATCAATGATGGCTTACTTAGTCAAAGAGAGCAGCTAGCAGGTATGATAATTGAAATTGGTAACTGATACTCTTCATCCTGATATGAAATCTGCCAATACTTGGATAAATGAGTACTGGTATGCAATATACATTACAAGCATTTCAGATCATTTGACTGTTAATTATTTTGATTAATTACTAAAGTTGTCAAGGTTGATTTATGAAAACCTCTAAATGGCGCAGGCATGCACATGTGATTATGCCTTCCATCGGTCCATTTGATTTAGAATTTGTTAATGTCCTATTTTGACCTTCTACTGACTGATCTGTTCCAATGTTCTGAACACACTCTCCCTTTGGTTGTATTCATGACTTACATTTCTAATACGTCTGATTATCAGTATGAGAACACTCAGATGTAACATGAATTGTTACGAATTTTGCTCAATGCAATTATGAGATTGTCATTTCAGGAGACTGTTCTACTTTGACCTCTGTCTGCAGTTTTCCTACTGTCTCAATTGAGACATTCACTGCTGCTGAGGGAAATAAAACAGACTGGAAAAATGACTTTTTTTTTGCCTGCTTAAATGTTCCTCTTTTGTATTAACCCTTTGGGCTGACTTACCCTTTCAAACAGTGATATCACAGCACTGGGTGTGCAACTAAGTTGAAACAAGACAGGGTGCTTGGGAAGGAGGAAGGGGTTCACTGGATGATGATAATAGCTTGCATGCCAATTTGATCTAATACATTCTTCACATACATTGTGTGCGTGTGTGTGCGTGTGTGCGTATGTGCGTGTGTGCGCGTGCAGCCTGGGTTTGCAGTGACTGGTTTCAGGGGATACAGATGTGAGAAATTATGTCATGTTGCTCTCACGTTTAACACAGAAGGAAACAGAACATAAATAGAAGGCTTGATTCTGAGTCAGACTTCCTCTGAACATTTGCTATGAATTGTGCAGTTGGGTTAGGGTTTTGGGGAAATATGTATTTGTCTATCTCTAAGTAATGGAAGATGAGTTGGTCTATTTTGTAATTTCTTGAAATGCTTGCCTACAGTATTCTTCATCTCTGTTGTTGCTCGTGTCAACCCTTTTGGATCCATAAGTGTAGGTTTTGATGAAATGTCACGACTGCACTACGCACCATTCACCCTTGCACACAGTTGTAGAAAGTGTATTGTTCAAAACCTATGCTTGTGTACTTAACACTAGAAAAAACGGGCCTCAAGGGGCCCCACTTTGAGCCAATGAGGGGTCATTTTGACAGTAGTGTAATAAATACATTAAATGTATGCTATCGATTTTGTGTTTATGAAGGCCTTGGGTAACGTTAGAATACGGAAATTCGTTTTTCCTCTTTAAACTGCTTAGAACACATTCTGTTCATGATATCGAAATGCTAACGTGTGAACTACTTATTTTGGAAAGGTCAAAGACGGGGGGGACTTTACTTTAAAAATGGCCGAAGGAACACAAAAAATGCTGCTTGGAGACAAGTGTCCACGATAGTAGGATTGCCAGGTCAGTTTAGTAGTGAGCTTGAGCTAGATGTGGCTAGTTAGCTAACTAGCTAACCTAGTTTGAAAACCTAGCCAATGAGGTGTGTGTGTGTGAAAGAAAGGCATTTAAATTATGCTAGTTACTACCCCTGATAAATAATCATGTTTGAAGGAGTGTGAGTGTGTGTGTCTCAGATTAATAGAAATGGTAGATACTACTGTACCCCTGATCATTTGGTCAGATAACCGTGTCTGTGTGTACAGCAGGTGACATGTCCATGATAGCTATCTAATAACTCTAGTTATGCTAGGTAATGATTTGGCTTATCATGGTCATGTCTACGTAGAAGAAGACTTTAGGAGGAAGTGGAGAGGACTCAGGGACAGGTATCAGAGAGAGAGAAGGGCAGAGAAAGCGTGTCTGTGTGTACGTAACGTAATCAACACTGCTAGCTAGCCAGCTAGCCAGCTAGCCCCCGAATAGCAGCACTGTAAAAACTATTACTAGTCCCAGCGCGCACGACCCACGTGGAGTTCCAGGTCTCCGGTAGCCTCTGGAACTGCCGATCTGCGGCCAACAAGGCAGACTTCATCTCAGCCTATGCCTCCCTCCAGTCCCTCGACTTCTTGGCACTGACGGAAACATGGATCACCACAGATAACACTGCTACTCCTAATCTGGTGGTCCTCTTCGTCCGCCCACGTGTTCTCCGGCACACCCTGGAACGAGCCAACAAGCACCTGGTCAGCGTGGTGGTGGCACAGGGATCCTCACCTCTCCCAAGTGGTCATTCTCCGCCCACGTTTCTCCCCCGAGAGCACCCCATCTGTCTATCCCTGGTCCTTTGAATTCCATCTGCTGTCACAGTCACAGTTACCAGCCCTTTCAAGCTTAACATCCTTATCATTTATCGCCCTCCAGGTTCCTCGGAGAGTTCATCAATGAGCTTGATGCCTTGATAAGCTCCTTTCCTGAGGACGGCTCACCTCTCGCAGTCCTGGGCGACTTTAACCTCCCCACGTCTACCTTTGACTCATTCCTCTCTGCCTCCTTCTTTCCACCCTCTCACCTTCCCCCCCTACTCACAAGGCAGGCAATACGCTCGACCTCATCTTTACTAGATGCTGTTCTTCCACTAACCTCATTGCAACTCCCCTCCAAGTCTCCGACCACTACCTTGTATCCTTTTCCCTCTCGCTCTCATCCAACACTTCCCACACTGCCCCTACTCGGATGGTATCGCGCCGTCCCAACCTTCGCGCTCTCTCCCCCGCTACTCTCTCCTCTTCCATCTTATCATCTCTTCCCTCTGCTCATACCTTCTCCAACCTATCTCCTGATTCTGCCTCCTCAACCCTTCTCTCTTCCCTTTCTGCATCCTTTGACTCTCTTCCCTTTCTGCATCCTTTGACTCTCTATGTCCCCTATCCTCCAGGCCGGCTCGGTCCTCCCCTCCCGCTCCGTGGCTCGACGACTCATTGCGAGCTCACAGAACAGTGCTCCGGGCAGCCGAGCGGAAATGGAGGAAAACTCGCCTCCCTGCGGACCTGGCATCCTTTCACTCCCTCCTCTCTACATTTTCCTCCTCTGTCTCTGCTGCTAAAGCCACTTTCTACCACTCTAAATTCCAAGCATCTGCCTCTAACCCTAGGAAGCTCTTTGCCACCTTCTCCTCCCTCCTGAATCCTCCTCCCCCCCCTCCTCCCTCTCTGCAGATGACTTCGTCAACCATTTTGAAAAGAAGGTCGACGACATCCGATCCTCGTTTGCTAAGTCAAACGACACCGCTGGTTCTGCTCACACTGCCCTACCCTGTGCTCTGACCTCTTTCTCCCTCTCTCTCCAGATGAAATCTCGCTTCTTGTGACGGCCGGCCGCCCAACAACCTGCCCGCTTGACCCTATCCCCTCCTCTCTTCTCCAGACCATTTCCGGAGACCTTCTCCCTTACCTCACCTCGCTCATCAACTCATCCCTGACCGCTGGCTACGTCCCTTCCGTCTTCAAGAGAGCGAGAGTTGCACCCCTTCTGAAAAAACCTACACTCGATCCCTCCGATGTCAACAACTACAGACCAGTATCCCTTCTTTCTTTTCTCTCCAAAACTCTTGAACGTGCCGTCCTTGGCCAGCTCTCCCGCTATCTCTCTCAGAATGACCTTCTTGATCCAAATCAGTCAGGTTTCAAGACTAGTCATTTAACTGAGACTGCTCTTCTCTGTATCACGGAGGCGCTCCGCACTGCTAAAGCTAACTCTCTCTCCTCTGCTCTCATCCTTCTAGACCTATCGGCTGCCTTCGATACTGTGAACCATCAGATCCTCCTCTCCACCCTCTCCGAGTTGGGCATCTCCGGCGCGGCCCACGCTTGGATTGCGTCCTACCTGACAGGTCGCTCCTACCAGGTGGCGTGGCGAGAATCTGTCTCCTCGCCACGCGCTCTCACCACTGGGGTCCCCCAGGGCTCTGTTCTAGGCCCTCTCCTATTCTCGCTATACACCAAGTCACTTGGCTCTGTCATAACCTCACATGGTCTCTCCTATCATTGCTATGCAGACGACACACAATTAATCTTCTCCTTTCCCCCTTCTGATGACCAGGTGGCGAATCGCATCTCTGCATGTCTGGCAGACATATCAGTGTGGATGACGGATCACCACCTCAAGCTGAACCTCGACAAGACGGAGCTGCTCCTCCTCCCGGGGAAGGACTGCCCGTTCCATGATCTCGCCATCACGGTTGACAACTCCATTGTGTCCTCCTCCCAGAGCGGTAGGAACCTTGGCGTGATCCTGGACAACACCCTGTCGTTCTCAACTAACATCAAGGCGGTGGCCCGTTCCTGTAGGTTCATGCTCTACAACATCCGCAGAATACGACCCTGCCTCACACAGGAAGCGGCACAGGTCCTAATCCAGGCACTTGTCATCTCCCGTCTGGATTACTGCAACTCGCTGTTGGCTGGGCTCCCTGCCTGTGCCATTAAACCCCTACAACTCATCCAGAACGCCGCAGCCCGTCTGGTGTTCAACCTTCCCAAGTTCTCTCACGTCACCCCGCTCCTCCGCTCTCTCCACTGGCTTCCAGTTGAAGCTCGCATCCGCTACAAGACCATGGTGCTTGCCTACGGAGCTGTGAGGGGAACGGCACCGCAGTACCTCCAGGCTCTGATCAGGCCCTACACCCAAACAAGGGCACTGCGTTCATCCACCTCTGGCCTGCTCGCCTCCCTACCACTGAGGAAGTACAGTTCCCGCTCAGCCCAGTCAAAACTGTTCGCTGCTCTGGCCCCCAATGGTGGAACAAACTCCCTCACGACGCCAGGACAGCGGAGTCAATCACCACCTTCCGGAGACACCTGAAACCCCACCTCTTCAAGGAATACCTAGGATAGGATAAAGTGGTCCTTCTCACCCCCCCTTAAATGATTTAGATGCACTATTGTAAAGTGGCTGTTCCACTGGATGTCAGAAGGTGAATTCACCAATTTGTAAGTCGCTCTGGATAAGAGCGTCTGCTAAATGACTTAAATGTAAATGTAAATGAGAAAGAGAAGAAGAGGCCTGGGTCAGCAGCTTCAGGCCAACAGCCTTGGCGTTTATGCCACATTCTTTCTTTTCTAGATCCATTTATTGTGCCTGGGACAACAAGTGGCAATTTTACAGCCCGACCCTCTACTACGTCATCCACAAGTGTTGTTGCCACTGGTGCATCAAGACCCTCAACATCATCTATAAGTGTGACCATCGCCTCCACCGGTGCAGCGAGACCCTCTACAACGTCTACATTATCCACAAGTATGACCACCACCGGTGCAGCCATGGAGGATGATGAAATGGAGGAAGCACCTCTGGATCGAGGACCACCTGAGATTACTATGAACCTCACGGAAGTGACCACTGAGGACCTCGTTGAACAGGATGTGGCCGTGGAGACTAAAGAGAGAAACGAAGAGGAACAACGTCACACCAGGCATCATCGGCGGTACCAGACCCCAGATCCACTCAACTCATTTCAGCAGAGGCTCTCCTCCAAGCCGTCGAGAGGGATGCAGCCCAACCTGATGTCACGGTAAGGAGGATGAGACCCTCTTTGCCATGAGCCTGTAGCCTGTAACTTCCAAATGAAGAGAGACAATGATACATAAAGTAATCTTGGGGGAAAATGCAACTTTATGGACAACGGTGGATGGTTCTTAAAATAACCTTTGTGTTATGGGGCTCTTAAGAGCTGTTTCACTCCACGGCATACTGCCATGGGACATCACCTGCTGGCGATGAGTAGGTGATCAGCTTCTCCCTCCCCTGGAGTGCCTGTCTGGGGGTGTTGTTGGCACCTGCCCTGGTGACATCAGGTAGGTGACCATTTGGAGTGCCCATCTCTATCCAGAGCTGCTCCTGGAAGAACACATGTGGCCTTCACGCAGGCATCGACATTTGAGGGGCTGAGACCAAGCACTCTGATACATTCTCCACCCTGCTGCCAGAATCCCAAAGGCGCATTCAACATCTAACCTTGTCTGGACAGTCATTTGTTAAAGATACAAAAGATACTTACAGGCTTTGGCAATGGCAGCTGGCATCCAGTGTAGGGCCTCATGAGGTTGGATCTCAAAGGGAAGGCTTTGTCACCAACGAAGACATGGGGAACAGGTCCCAGGTCTTCAGCGCCAAAGAGTGAATGCAGGTGGTGGAATCTCCAGGGTGCCATGCTGAAGTGCCTGGCCGAAGGCAGAGTCCCGTAGGGTCCCACCATCACTTCCCTTGCTGTAAGCACCAACATCGGCAACACGGAAAGAGTAGATTGCATCGACTACAGCCAAGAGTACAACTGAATATGTTCCCTTGTAGTTGTAGAACAGCGAACGTGAGCACGGTGGAGCCTGGATTACTACATGTTTCCCGTCAATGGAGCCAAGACAGTTGGTGAAATTCCACCTCTCTAGGAACTCTGCAGCGATGGCCCTCCAGTCTTCCTCCTTGGGGGCAGGGATGTATTCAACAACCAGACAGTCCCAGATGGCTTGTGCCACAGAGGGGACAATGCCTGCCACCGTGGACCGTCCAACTCAGAAGCTGAATCCGATGGTCCTGTAGGAGTCCCCTGTCGCCAAGAATCTGAAATATAATTCAAAATAATTATCAGTAACTAGAATTCCACCCAGAAATTATATCTACTCATACAGCTACCTCATTACTGTTTATTATGCTCCACTAATTATATTGTAACCATCACTAACAATGCCTTGAAACAGTACAATTCAGTCTATGACTATATCATTAAAATGTTAGCCCTGGCCAACTCTACTCTTAGAAAGAATGGTACTATCTACTTAAAAGGGTTCTCCGGCTGTCCTCATAGGAGAAACCTTTTTGGTTCCAGGTAAAACCCTATTGGGTTCCATGTATAACCTTTTCCCCAAAGGGTTATACCTGGAACCAAGAACTTTTGGAACGTTTTTCTCTAAGTGTATGTGAGTCCAATAAGAATGTAATGAATGACTAACAACGATGGGTCCTGGAGAAGGCCTTCATCAGGGCAGAAGGCACCTCAACTTTCTTTTCATTTGGTAACATAATTAAACACTTTGGGAAAAGTTATTGTCCTAATAAAGATTCTGTAAAAGTATATCTGATGTCAAATATGGATTATTAACTAGAGAGCCCTTTAGCTAGCTAGGTTGCACATAAAAACAATGTATCATATCAATCAATTATGGTATCAAAGGCTTTAAAAATGTTCTAGAATGTAGCTTACCGGAGACAAATCGCCAGGCGTTCAACTGGGCTGATGGACTCCCAGTAGTTGGTATCCATCCAGGCGATTCTGGCTCCAACCATCTGGAGCAGGTGATCGAACTGGCTTCGGTCAAGACGAAAGTAACTTCGGAATTCCTGTCCAAACAGTCAAAGCGTTTGAATGAGACAATGGAACTCCCCTGTCTGCTTTCGGGACTTTAACCGTCTCTGGATCCACACAGACCTGCGCTCTCCGCGGGGCTGGTCCCGGCCCAACAGCGCTATCAAGACCACCTTCCTCAACGTTGGTCTCATTGTTGAAAGAGCCTACTCTGCTATCTTGACTATTTATTATTGCATTTCGCTCCAAAACTGCATTTTGCAGGGAAATTATATTATGGGCTCTCACAATTAATTTGTGGATGTCATCGAATAAATATTATACTTGGCAAATAAATGAATAAAACATGCAAAGAAATTCTACAGTCAAACTGTTTTTATGTTATCCCACATTTTCTTTACTGGATATGTGTGCATAAAAATTAATCATTCACATCTTGCTACTTTCTGTCAAGTTTACACATACAGTTTGATGCATACATTCGATAAATCCAACGTATGCACCACACAGAACGCACTGCAACTGCCTCTACAACGCAATGCTGCAAGGCACACGCAGCGTTCCATTGGAAATGAATGTACTTCTAGTGTATCAAAACGCAAAAACAGTCGGTGTGTTCGAAGCATTATTGCTATTATAAACTGGTTACCAACGTAATAGAGCAGTAAAAATACATGTTTAACATACCCATGGTATACAGTGATATACCACAGCTGTCAGTCAATCAGCATTCAGGGCTCGAACCACCCAGTTTATAATAATAATTATATAGTTGAAATAAGTAGACATGCAACTGCATATAAAGCACCCACAAGCTACTGAAAACGTTTTTTTTAAAATTACTTTAAAAAAATTAAAACAAATCAATACAGTGAGTACATGAGGGAACATAAGAGTACATGAGGGAACATAAGTCCCTCTAAACTTTATATACAAGGAGAAGAGATCAGAGATATACATTGGCACAAACAATTGAGCTGGAAGAAGGTGCTCTGGGGGGTACAATATCACATTACACAAAGACCTTAAGGGACAAACTAAGGGGGCTGAATAATTTTACACGCCCAATTTTTCAGTTTTTGATTTGTTAAAAAAGTTTGAAATATCCAATAAATGTCGTTCCACTTCATGATTGTGTCCCACTCTATAATTCTAACAGTGGTGTAGTAGAGTACTTAATGGTCTTAAAAAACAGTTCAATTTATTTTTGTAGGGTAAGAAAATGTTGTTTTTTGTTTGTAAATTTACATTTGTGAATATGAAATTTGGCCAAGAGAATAATGAAATGAATTACATAAAAAATGTTTCAGCTTATTCCTATTGTAGGTAAAGAATCCAAGCAGCACATCTCTCCACAATAGTGTAAGACGTTTATGAAAGTGTTCAATTATAAATCTACTGATGTCAATGCCAAAAAAGATGCAACACTGTTTCTGGGTGGTCATTAAAAAAGGAGCAATTTGAGTTGATGTTTTCCTTAATCTTATTCATATAGTGTTTGGCAGGATAATATTTATGAATAATTTTAAAGGAAACTTCCTTAATTTTGTGGCAACATCCAAACCTTTCCCCAACAGATATTATCAATAAATCCATTCCAATAAGGCATGACATAAGCTATACAACATCCTGCTGAAACAAAGTTCATATCGCTCTGTTGTTGAATGGACCAAAAGAGAAACAAATCTTTCCTCCTGATGAGTCAGCAGGGTCAATAAAAGGTAGGCTCTGAGGGTCTTGACATGTTCCTGAATAATAAAGCAACACCTGAGGGAATGGCATCTAAAACAATTGCAAAATCTTTAGGTGTTACAGGGACCTTGTAAAGTGATGAGAATTCTTTATAACTGAGTAAAAGACCCTCTGCATTTACCAGTTGGCTCACCAATAGGATATTATTTCGGAACCAATATTCTAAAAACAAAGAATTATTTTTATATAATATATCCCGATTATTCCACATATATCTGTGTGGAGAAAAATTGTGTTTATAAATTAAGAACCATGACAAGAAAACCTGCCAATGAAAAGCAGAAATTTCCACTGGAACTTTGTCAATATTATAATTGCAAAACAACATGAAGTTAAGGCCACCAAAAGTAGAGAAGACATGATGAGGAATAAAATTCCAGATAGAAGTGGGTCTTCTTAGGAATTGTTTTATCCAATTGATCTTAAAAGTATTATTTAAGTATTATTTAAAAGTATTATTTAAGTATTATTTTAAAAAATCCCCAAAGCCAAGTCTCTCAAGGGAGTGGAAGAGGAACTGATGCTCTACTGTGTCAAATTCTTTATAAAAATCTAAAAATAATATGAAGCTATCCTCAGTTATTAGGTCTGAGTATTCAAGTATGTCTAATACTAGTCTGACATTGTTAGAAATATGTCTGTTCCTCATGAAGCCAGACTGTGTTTCATCAATGATTACATCCAGGACTTCTTTAATTCTTTTTGCAAGTAGTAAGGCTAATATCTTATAGTCATTATTAAGAAGATAAATTGGACGCCAGTTATCGATGAGCAGCACTTCTTTTTTAGGCATCAGTGTTATTAACCCCTGACTCATTGTAGGAGGGAGAACATTGTTTTTAATACTCTCTAAAAAGACTTCAAATAGGAACTTGTTCAGAAAATAATTTCAAAAATTCTGATGTAATTCCATCAACACCTGGTGATTTATTGTTCTTTAGATGTTTGAAAGACTAATCTCTTCAACTTTGATGGGTTCGTCACACTGTTTAGATTCTATATCACTTATAAAGTGAACATTATTCAGTGAGTTAAAACATCTGTGGATTCCTGACAGTACATAGAGCTATACAATTTTCTGTAAAAATTGCTACAGTATTTATCGATTAATTTTTGGTCATCTGTAATAACACCATCAATGTTTAACTTATGGATAGTGTTATTTGTAGAATGAAATTTCTCAAGTCTAAAGAAATAGGATGAATTCTGTTCTCTCTCCTCAATCCATTTTGTCCTAGATCTAATAAAGGCTCCTTCTGCTTTTAATCTATATATATTATCCAGTTTATTTTGTAACTCAATTAGTTCCATCTTCTCCCCCGAGAGGCCAGCTGGGAACCTCTGAAAAAGGGAAGTTATCTTAACTATCACCTTTTCCTCCTCAGCTCTTCTGATCTTAGCAAGATTACTACCATATTTTCTAAATTATTTGGACACCTCAAATTTAAAGAGCTCCCAGTTCTTGCAATAAGATTTTTCTTCACAAGCCCTTTCCCAAAAGTGTGAGAGCAGATCTTTAACCTCAAATGGAACTATATCATTATTTAATAATGAGCTATTTAGCTTCCAGTAGGATGCTCTACCAAGGTTCGTATCAGGGGTAAATATTTTGATATAAATGTAAATGGCCCGTTGCTCTGTGAGGGGAGTAGTACAAATATTTGTAGTAACACACTCACTATCAATACATCTGGATAAAAGCCAAAGATCTATTCTGGATTGTCTGGAGCCTGTATTGTTACTCCAAGTGAATGATCTGTCGGCTGGAAACCTCTCTCTCCATATATCAGTAAGATCAAACTTTTCCATAAAAAGTATTAAACCCAAATTCTGATTGGTTGGCCTACCAGGGGGCCATCTATCAGTTGAATTATCTATAGTAATGTTAAAGTCCCCTCCTATCAATAATAATGAATTGGGAAATTTAGATAACCAATGAAGTATATGTTTCTCTATAGATTCAAGCAACTCATCATTCTCATGTTTGGTGTTGTACCCATAGAAGTTTACAGTAATGAGCGTAATGTCATTGTAACTGATCACAAGACAAATAAAGTGACCAAAAGGGTCACATTCCGAGTGTAGAATATTACCACCAAAGGTATTTTTCATTGTAGTGACACCGGCGGAGCGTTCAGATCCATGGGAAAGCCAAATATCGTTGCCACACTGTGACCTCCAGAAGTTGGCATCAGCTGAAATTGAGTGAGACTCATGAAAAAAGCAAAAATCTGTTCGAAATTGTTTAGCAAATAAAAATCAGGCCTTGCGCTTCACATTGTTTCGTAATCCCCTATAGCATTAAGAGAAACTATAGACACAGACAAAACAACCAAGATTATATAAAAGTAGAAACTGTAGTGGGATGTGTCAAAGACGTAGGAGCAGTTAACGTAAACAATAAGGAACCCGAGATCTGCACCATTTAAGTCAATTTAAAGTGAAAATAGCTTATTCCATAAACTTTGAGCTAGATGTTATCTGGCTTTTAAATTCAACTCAACTGAAAATTATGTTCAAGACCAAACCAAGGGTTCTTGTAGTAAGAGAGACTAAAAACCCTGTTTAGTGTAATCAGGAACTATTCTGAGAAATAAAATACAAATTAATAATTTAAATAAAAGGGTACCTACTATTTTAAGTGCATATGAAAACTGATCATAAAAAATGGAATAAAAAACGTTTTACATATACATGTTCCTAAGACCTGTTTCACTTGGAAATAAGCATTAATAACTAAATAGAACAATACCTGTGTAAAGTCAGAGCAGACATGTATGCCCTTTAAAACAGTATCTTAGTTACTGTATACATAAAAATAAATAATGTTTTTAGTCTTCTTCGGAAGTTTGTAAACAAAATAGGTCTTCTGGTCATACAAGAACAAACTAATAAATTGAAATACTCTGAAAAATAGTCACCTGATGCTTGTTAGGTTAACAATATAAGGAAAATGAGAATACCATGGCTGAAACCATCAATCAGTTCCTTTTGGTGAGATTTTAGGGAGGAATATGGATTTCTGAACCGTTGATGAAGCCTCATCCTCCGACAAAGTAAGCAGCCTTTCCCTCATTCGTGCTTTTGTTGGCCACAACTTGTTCCTTCTTTCTTTGTCCTCCGGGCTGAGATGCTCGGTGAAACGCATACCATGGCTCTGGAGGAAGGCGTTCTTCCTAGCAGCTTTCCAGACAGCATCCCTGTAGAATCTGACAGTGAAGAGGATGAGAATATCCCTTGGTCTTGAATCGTTTTGCTGTTCCTTCTTGCCGAGACGATGCCCAACATCAATGGTATCACCAACTTCGTTCTTCTCTGCAGGCATAACTTCTTGGCAGATGCGGATAGCCTCTCCTCGCACATCTTCAGGAGAGGTACTTTGCCCATCTTCTGCTGCTCTTGATATCCAGGAAGCTCTGGCAGGTAAAGCTGTATTGCCCACATTCTGTGCAGTAGGAATGTCATCAGTTGGAACATATGATTCCTTACACTTTTCCATGCAAATACACTGGTAATGGCAATATACTTTTAATGTAATTAATAATCGAATGCAGCTTTTATATTTAATACAAACAGCAACACATTTCTCATTGTGAAATGTTATAATAGAATTATTCCATTCTCAGTCCAGGGTGTATTCTCAGAACTCATTTGGAGTACCTCTTCTATCTAACTGGTTTGGTGCTGCAGGATTATAAGGCTGCCATTGCAGAACTGGTGACAGGTGATCCTGATGTCCAAGGGGAGGATGATGAGGGCTTTGTCGAGCTTGTGGAATTTCAGGACCTGACAGTTCCAGTGCTGGAGACAGCCCTGACTCTTGTTGGCACCTTTCATCCTACTCCCACCTCCTCTACCAGCATCCAGTCCACAGCTGCATCAGTCAGTCCCCTGTCCTCCACTCCTGTATGGGCTACTCCACCCCCTGGGCCTCTATCCTCCACTCCTGTATGGGCTACTCCACCCCCTGGGCCTCTATCCTCCACACCTGTATGGGCTACTCCACCCCCTGGGCCTCTATCCTCCACTCCTGTATGGGCTACTCCACCCCTGGGCCTCTATCCCCCACACCTGTATGGGCTACTCCACCCCCTGACCCTCTATCCTCCACACCTGTGCTCGTCAGTTCCCTGTCCTACGTTCCTGTTCGGGCTAATGTTAGTCCTTAGTCAATGGAGCATAAATGTTATTTTTAAAGTGTGAATTGGCTTTGGATGTCAGCTTTAATTTGAAGGTATTTTCATCCATATTACAGCACTTTTTATTACAACACCTTTTCTACATAGTCCCCCCATTTAAGAGGAACCAAAAGTATTGGGATACATTCACTTATGTGTATTTAAGTAGTCAAAAGTTTAGTATTTGGTCCCATATTCCTAGCACGCAATGATTACATCAAGCTTGTGACTCTACAAATATTTGCTCTTTGTTTTGGTTGTGTTTCAGATTATTTTGTGCCTAATATAAATTACTGACAAATAATGTATTGTGTCATTTTGGAGTCACTTATTGTAAATAAGAATAGAATGTTTCTAAACACTTCTATATACATGTGGATGCTACCATGATTACAGATAGTCCTGATGAAATGTGAATAATGATGAATGAGAAAGACACACAAATGTCATACCCCCAAGACATGCTGTATGATAAAGGCTTTGTTGAGAGGTAGCTTGCAAGCAAGCATTTCATTTAGGCATTTCAGCAGACATAGTTCTAAAAGAGAGTACACCAGGGCTATATCTCTGGATACATTTGGCCAGGAGAGCTGTACTGCTCAGAGTTGGCAACCCAGCAACAAGGCACATTTGTTGGGGCAACATGAGATGCAATTCAGCCTTCAGAGGAAGCAGACCTTCAAGTAGGTTGTTGAAAATGCACTGTGGTATGCTGGGTATTTGGTGGCATTGATGAAGAGTGATGCAAAAAAACATGCTGCCAATCAGATGACTTTGTAGGAGTCCAGCATCCACCATCACCATCACCATCCAGCATCCATTTCACACCTCTAACAGTATCAGTCCTCCGCTCCTGTACAGACTACTCCACCACCAGCTGGTTCTCTGTCCGTGGCCTTGACACCTGTGCCCTGCTGGGCCTCTGTTTATGAACGCCACGCCTGTGCCCGGCTGGGCCTCTGTTCATGATCTCCACACCTGTGCCTGGCTGGGCTTCTGTCTGTGCCCTCGACACCTGTGCCTTGCTGGGCCTCAGTTCATGATCCCCACACCTGTGCCCTGCTGGGCCTCTGTTTATGAACGCCACACCTGTGCCTTGCTGGGCCTCAGTTCATGATCCCCACACCTGTGCCCTGCTGGGCCTCTGTTTATGAACGCCACACCTGTGCCCTGCTGGGCCTCTGTTTATGAACGCCACGCCTGTGCCTTGCTGGGCCTCAGTTCATGATCCCCATACCTGTGCCCGGCTGGGCCTCAGTTCATGATCTCCACACCTATGCCCGGTTGGGCCTCTGTCCGTGCCCTCCACACCTGTGCCCGGCTGGGCCTCTGTCCGTGCCCGACACCTATGCCCGGCTGGGCTTCTGTCCGTGCCGTCCACACCGGTGCCCGGCTGGTCCTCTGTCCGTGCCCGACAACTATGCCCGGCTGGGCTTCTGTCCGTGCCCTCCACACCTGTGCCCGGCTGGGCCTCTCTCCGTGCCCGACACCTATGCCCGGCTGGGCTTCTGTCCGTGCCCTCCACACCTGTGCCCGGCTGGGCCTCTGTCCGTGCCCGACACCTATGCCCGGCTGACACTTAGTCAGCCCCATCCTCTGCTCCTTACGAGCTGGGCATTCTGATGGAGCCAGCGATCAGTTGCTCTCCATTTTCAGTTAATTATAATTATTTGTGTTCAGTTGTTTTCCCCTCTGTGGTGTCAAGTATTCTACCCTTAATTCACTAAGGGCACAAAAGCTGAATTCTCTAATTACATTTTGATCAATTAATGTCAGTCTTTGAATGCTCCATTGTATAAACTATTTAATTGTCCTGCTTGTGTGCCTTGTGCACTGATTTCAAACAATTAAGAGTATATTTGTCGTTCTCACGTTTTCATCCAATTCTGTGTTTTCAAATACTTCCTTGATTTACAATCAAAACAATTTCGCCAACATTACATTTTCGATGTGAACTTGACATAGCGTTTATAAATTAATTCATGTATATTATTTGAGATAAACAATATTTAACTCATGTGGTGTTTAGGCTTAACACATTTCGGCTACCCTTCTATAAATTCGAATCCTGAAGAGGGTTAGCGGTTTGACAAAAAGAGACAGGTTTTCATAATAAAAAGTTATGGATGACGATGACAGATTTACAGGCTGAGAGGAACGAGGATGGTCGGATAAATCCCGATACTTTTCAACTCAGACTCTCAGTCACCGTAAGAAAAATAAATCATTAAAAACGATTCAAGGCTAAATACAGCAGCAGTGTTGGGATTCGATACATCGGCGAGTATGTTAATTTGTTAGAAAACGCATTCGAATTCGATACACTTTATTCCTGGTGTCGCAACCTCGATCGATAAACTATATCCTCCATACCCTGCGTCTCGTCAGACGTCATGAAACGTTATCAGAAGTGTCGACTAAATTTGAGGGGAGAGGGTGTGTCTGTTTAAGCAAGCGTTCCCAGAAATATCGCGGTCTCTTGAGTTTATAAACTGTGATATTGGTGCTTTCAAGCCAACTGGGAACTCGGAAAAAACTAGGTCAAATCATGACGTCAGTGATCTTCAAGTCGGAAAGTTGCAGCTCAAGAAAGATGCTCCAGCTTCCGACTTTGAATTCCGAGTTGATTGCCAGTTCAAACGTTTTTTTTCCCAGAAGTCCCAGTTGTCATGAACGGACTGAAGTCAGATATTTCCGAGTTTCCAATTGTTTTGAACGCGGCATATGATATGAAAGAGCAGACGCAACAGGGATCTGTAAACGTTGTAAAAGGATCCCAGATTATAGCCTAGTACTTCCGTGTTTGTACATTAGCTGTTCCCGAACCTGGAAAAAGTGGACAAGTGGTATGTTGTCCAATTTGAATTGTTACAAATGTTGGCTAAATTAATATTGATTAGGCGATTTGTGTTAACAGCTGGAGGCCTAATAACTGTAATAATGTGCCAGCTTCCATAGTTTACATTCAATTTCCATTGAAATACAAAACACAGATTTCCAAGTGCAACTCAAATGTGTCTTGAAAAAACAATCATATATTGTAATCATTGAGTGTTGTCAATATTGTATTGATTTATTTAACCTGTCAATGACGTTAGTCTCTTTGTGATCAAATCCTGTTTGCGAGACCTAAGAAAGGCCCATTCTGTGCTAGTTACCGCTGTTCTGGGGCATTTGAAGTACACCTACATTTTACTCTTCAAACCTCAATTTTGTTCTTCAAAAGGCTAGTGTTGAAATGTTATTTCTATACCAAGGACAACCTAGAGAAGACTTAGGTTATCTTTAATGTCATAACGAACAATGACAAAATGTCTGCAGCTGTATTAAAGTATCAAGCTTTCAGTGGTAGATTTATTTGCAGGTGTTTGTTGAATTTTCTTTGCAGGAATTTGTTGAAGTCAACCACCCACACAAGGATCATCAACCATGTCCACCTCTATCACCACTGCAAATGGAATTGTGGTGGTGTCACAAGTTTTCCACTTGGTGGAGAATGGCAAGGCTTCAGTGCCACTTCTGAATGTCACTCCCCAGATCCAGAGTGCGCCCCCTGGTGTGCCACTGCCTACCACTAAAGTGTCAGAGATGACAAGGGTGTTCCTGCAGCTTCAGCCACAATCTCTTGGGGTGAGAACAAAATATTGCTGTCCTTTGTCTTTAGTGCTCATTCCATCCATTTGCCATTAGATTCAATCATTAGCTGTCCTATTGTAAAGATCTATATTTAACATCCTTTGAGGGCAATTTGATTGAGAAGAGAACTTCTAGGCTAAACTGTGAACCACTATTAGTTACCATTTCCACTATTGTTACTCAGTGTTCCCCAAATTGCTGTTGTCTCAGATTGTGCAGATCGTCCTTGGATTGGTGTGCATTGTGGTGAGCCTGTCTGCTCTTCTCTCCCCTATCCTGTATGACCAGTTCCCACTCTTCATGGGAGTTGCTGTAAGTTCTTGGTCCCAAGGGGGCAAGTAATATTCAACACACTTAATGCTACATGGACACATGCAATTTTAGAGATGTTTCCTCAGAGTGAATCTGCTGTCATCTATCTTACAGTAGTACTATTGTAACCTAGAAAAGTAGGTGAACGAGAAGGATAACTGACTTCAGATCAGCACTCATGACCAAAGCGCATCCCACACCCACAGGAGATGGCAGAACTTGTGTTTATCTATCTAAGTGTAGACCTCTACAGTAGGTGACATTGGATGTGGCAGTTGATTGGTCAGCATCACCTTAGTGTCATATGTCAATGGTCTAAAGTGTCTTTCTTTCCTGTTGCTCACACTCTCCAGTTTGTCCTCTCTGGATCTCTCACTGTGGCTGCCCGGAGAGGAACATGTTTGAGTCTGGTAAGTCATTCACTGTGGCTGCCCGGAGAGGAACACGTTTGAGTCTGGTAAGTCATTCACTGTGGCTGCCCGGAGAGGAACACGTTTGAGTCTGGTAAGTCATTCACTGTGACTGCCCGGAGAGGAACACGTTTGAGTCTGGTAAGTCATTCACTGTGACTGCCCGGAGAGGAACACATTTGAGTCTGGTAAGTCATTCACTGTGTCTGCCCGGAGAGGAACACGTTTGAGTCTGGTAAGTCATTCACTGTGACTGCCCGGAGAGGGCTGAGTCCAAGTCATTCACTGTGACTGCCCGGAGAGGAACATTTTGAGGAGAGTCATTCACTGAAATTAAACACGTTTGAGTCTGGTAAGTCATTCACTGTGACTGCCCGGAGAGGACTTTGAGTCTGGGAAGTCATTCACTTGAGTCGGAGAGGAACACGTTTGAGTCTGGTAAGTCATTCACTGTGACTGCCCGGAGAGGAACACGTTTGAGTCTGGTAAGTCATTCACTGTGACTATGGTTAATAGCAGTGTGCACTTCAAGTTTACTTTATTAGATTTATAAGTTGAGATGTATATCAGAAATTAAATCTTTGCTATTAGGAAGTAAAACAGGATATATTTTCCTAGACAAACTCACAAACCCAAATCTAACCAATTGGAACAGTTAATAGATTTCCTATGTCCATATATTTTTTAAACACAAACTAACATTGTCATGCAATGGTTGTTCTGTTTCCCCTCCCCATTTCTCACCCTGTCAGATTAAAGGGACTCTGGCTGTGAATGTCGTCAGTGTCCTTGTGGCTCTGGCTGGGGTTGCCTATATTTGTATGCTTCTGACTGTGAAACATGAGGATGGTTTCTGCACCGACACCGACGCCAACTATACTTCCGATTCCAACCAGAACAGGATAAAGGAATGCACAATTATGGTTAGGACACTATATGTAAGTATTTATGGAAGTGACCTGGTTCATGTAATTTTGCTGTATGCATTTTGTTATACTGACTTCAGAGAACTAAATAACCTTCCAAACACGAGGTTGTTGGCACCTTAATTGGGGAGGATGGGCTTGTAGTAATGGCTGGAGCAGAATAAGTGGAATGGTATCAAATACATCACACACATTGTTTCTGTGTGTTTTATGCCATTGCATTTGCACCGTTCTGGAAATTACAATGATCCGTTCTCCCCTTAGCAGTCTCCTGTGTTTCCAAACAGTTTATTAAAGGCTGCAAGGAGCTAGAGAAATGAGTCTTTGCTGGCTTATTAAACGTTTTATGTATTTACGAGATACCGTTGCTATTGTTTTACGAGGATGAGAAACCTGAACAAACCTAAAGTTACAATGCAAAACGTTAGCCCAACCCTTGACACCTATTCCTCTTGTTGTACCTCTGTGTGCATCAGACAGTCTTGAATGGGGTGAAGGGCCTACTACTGGTCCTGACGGTGATGGAGCTCTGTGTGGCTCTCACTGTCTGCGTCTTCTCTGGGAAATCCATTCACCTCCGTGGGTACTACAGCCTGAGCTGTGGCCGGGGAATGGTAAGCTTGAGAACGCTGCAGTCATCGCTTACGTCATGTTAATAGTCTGAGCAAGCAGAAAGTGCTGCAGCTGTACTTTTTATTACAGTTTTTAAAGTACAGTCTTACAGTAGCTCAAATGTTACGGGGCATGAACAATTTTGCCTGTTTAACAGAACATTGCTACAATTCTTGACTCCCCCTCTTGTAAACTCCTAGGTACCAACAATAACTGAATAGCTCCACCTAGTCCTCTGGTAGTTCACACCATATTGCTTAGACGTATCAATCCAGTCCTTTCAAATCCCCAGAATCGTGAAGTGTATATGAGTCATGTTGACTGGTCAGTTTGAGATGATGCCAGTCTGTGCTAGTTCCTCACTTCATCCTCCTTCCTGAACCTTGTCATTGGGTCTAGGTGGTGGTAGAGACTGGTACTGACCCCACCGGAGCCAGCCAGGCCTCCCTGAGCGAGAGTGACGTGGCCTTACTGAGCAGTGTTGAAGACTCTGACACCCCGGCTCCACCGTACTCTCCTTGAGGCAGAACAATACCATACACCTCACCCTAGGAAGTGTGATGCCATTGCGAATGTTTCCGATGTTTTGTTATCAATGTGAACAGTCATGTGTCCTGGTGATGGTTCTGTCCTGATGAATGTAGTGCTTACTAATTCATGAAGTAGGACTCTTTGCTATTTCATATTACTGGAGAGTTGCTCTTGATTTCTGACTATCATTCTTTCATTCAATAAATGTAATATTTCCTCTTCAAGTGTTAGTGTCTACATAGTTTACACAGATCACTGTAACCTTATCGCTATTTCCATCAGGTTCTGTTTAATGCTTTTCTGGAGGTGAAATGCCAACCTGACATCACATGCACTCAAATCACCCATTCATCTTTTGCATTATTGATTGAAGTGCAACTGAGAATGCATGTTGACTGGCGCGCTCCTAAATGCCGGGGCGCTGTAGGCTAAATATAATTAATGACATGAGGGCAATTTCATCCATCCCTGATTTAATAGCCTCACCCTCAACAGATCAGTAGGAGGAGTTGACTAGTGTTCTTGCATTGGTCGAGTTTGTTTTGCGTGGGTGGAGAATTGTCTTTAGGACCAATGGAATGGTTGAAAATGAGCACACTCCTAGGAGACCGGGCCATGCAAAACCAATTTGCCCATTGTTTTTCCAGTGATGTGCAGTCAGGGTAGGCAGTGCATTCTACAAACCACTATCCTTTGGGTGTGTTACTGGAAAAAGAAACTGCATATCCCATTCACTTTAACAGAAGGCAACGGTAAGTGATCTGAAATTGTATCATTATTATAAAATGTTGCGAGCGATTCAATATAGCAGCACATTACTCAGAGGTGACTTCTCTTTTCCTTAAGAGTAACTAATACAAAGACAAATCAAATGATGCTTGCTGAATTGGTAACATTCACAATCACACCCTTTGCAGTATCCTGTAAAAACTATGAAGGAGCAACATGCCAACAAATGTCATGCATTGCCTGTTTAACTCTAAGTAGTCTATATACTTAGCTAAGTTAACTATGGTAAGATTTTCTTTTTCACCCCGCCCAACAGTGAGCGAGCAAGCTTTGATTAAATTTGCAACAACATTAATGTTGTGCCCATAGCGTATTAATGTGTAATCGGTTCATTTGATATTAGTTTTATGTGTCTCACTCTGCTAACGGTCTCCATGGCTGGATATCTTTTTCAGCTGAACAGTTTCTTTAAAATGTCTTTTTCATGTTAATTGTTGGAGGATGGGTAAGCTAAATATTGATCAGTTGTCTTTTAGGTTAAATTAAAAAGAAAATGGAACTGTGCTATTTGTATTCATGCCACGTGCATTGTTGAACGATACTTCCATACATTGTGTATGTGATCTGCCTCTGAAGTTCAGGATGTTTATTTATCCCGTAGGTCCTCTTTAGTGGAATTACTCTTGTATATGCTGGCAGTAACCCCACATACATTACTTCTAGGTAAGTAGGAGAAAGCTGTTTAGATGGCGTTCAGAGGCTTGCTTTTAGGGTGGTGTCCAGTTCAACCACTGTTAACTCAACCAACCACTGTCAACCCCTCGTGAAATCAAGTAGTTGATTTGGTTCTGGGTTCAAGATCAGTCAACCCCTTAGTCAATTAGTCAACCAAGGGAAATATATTTGTGCTTTCTTTAAGAGTATGTTGCCTCTGTTTCCACAGGTGAAGTAAAACATTTCAATGTTTCAGTTCAAAATAACTAGCCACATGCTCCCACACAGTGTTATCAATCCCAATGTTATTGGGTCCAGAACATTTGACCAATAGTGCAACTCACTAGGTCCCCACAACATCTGGCACTGTGTGTTGAGGCTGGCTCAGACACCTCTATAGCAGTAGGAGGAGCCTTCCTCGCAGGGCTCGCCGTTCTGCAGGAACACGTTGGGGGGGGCAGTAGGGAGAGGTACCAGTGCAGTGCTCTGGGAGGTCACACTCCCCCAGGGGCTGCCGACACATCCATCCACCTGAACGGAGCTGGTCAGACAGAGAAAATAGACAGTAGATCAGTAAAGGAGTTTATGATTTGGACCTTTGTTCAGCTTCTTGTGATAGATCATGTCATAGTTTAGTTCATTAGGATCACTAGCTATTGCACATGCAGCAGCTACTCTTCCTGGTGTCCACATAAAACATACGTGACAAAATATAGAACCGTAATAGACAAGAACCTAACACTCAGAGTTATAACATATAGAATTATAGTTATAATAAATTAGACTAATGACCTGAGCTGATTTAAATGTCGGTGTTCAGAAGTGTGTTCAGTGATGGGGTTGAGTGTGTGACTGAGTGTGTGTCAGTAAGGGTCCAGTGAAGGAGAGAGAGGCTTGCCCACCTTGCAGTTGTCACAACAGACTCCTTTGGAGGAACACTGGACCCAAGGAACATTCTGAATGCACTGTATGTCCAAACATACACCCTACAAACATGACAAATACCCCTGCAAAGAGGATCACCACTACTCCAATTTCTTTGGAGACCCTGTGGTAGGTATTTTCTTCAATACCCCTGAATTCAAGCAAAGGCCAGATGTAGATCAAATCACTGGAAAAACAATGGGCAAACAAAAATCTCTGAAACTGGAAACACTTATCTCCCTCACTAGCTTTAAGCACCAACTGTCAGAGCAGCTCACAGATTACTGCACCTGTACATAGCCCACCTATAATTTAGCCCAAACAACTACCTCTTTCCCTACTGTATTTAATTAATTAATTAATTTTGCTCCTTTGCACCCCATTATTTTTATTTCTACTTTTGCACAATCTTCCTTTGCAAATCTACCATTCCAGTGTTTTACCTGCTATATTGTATTTACTTTGCCACCATGGCCTTTTTTTGCCTTTACCTCCCTTATCTCACCTCATTTGCTCACATCGTATATAGACTTGTTTATACTGTATTATTGACTGTATGTTTGTTTTGCTCCATGTGTAACTCTGTGTTGTTGTATGTGTCGAACTGCTTTGCTTTATCTTGGCCAGGTCGCAATTGTAAATGAGAACTTGTTCTCAACTTGCCTACCTGGTTAAATAAAGGTGAAATAAAAAAATAAAAATGAAAGATTGGTCTGTGTTGCTGCATCTGATAACATGACCATGACGCTGGTGTGGTGTGTCTCTGCATGGCTTCCTTCCTGTGACGCTCCTGATCAACGGTATGCTGGGCATTCTGATTGGTTTTTTGGTGCTGGAGATGCTGATCAGTGTGGTCGTTATTCTGTATGGGCTGTGCACCATGGGTACCGACGGCCCAGAGGTAAGAACCATCTCCTCACAACCTACTTTTGGGCTGCGTTTACACAGGCAGCCCAATTTTTATATTTTTTTCACTAATTGGTCTTTTGACCAATCAGCTCTGAAAAGTATCTGATGTGAAAAGATCTGATGTGATTGGTCAAAAGACCAATTAGTGGAAAAATATCAGAATTGGGCTACCTGTCTAAACGCATCCTTGATGTCACTTTCTGATTAGGTGACTAGATTCACTAAGATTAGATATGTCCCTCCCTGCTCAGGTCCCTCAGGAAGAGACAGACACCCCCCTGTGTGTTCCCAGCAGCACTGCAGACCCCCTGTGCTTCCCTGGCACTCAGGGTGAAGTCACCACAGTGTTGGCACTGCCATGAAACATTCAGACATGACGATAAAGGCTAAATCTCTGGCCGAGTGGCAAGAAAAAAAGGGAAAAAACGAATACCGTACTGTTATGCTTGCCTTTCTTACACTAAACCACTTGTGTTTTCTTACTGGCACTGATTCTGCCGAAAGTTGCTTTGTTGAGGATAGTTTTACTTACAATGATTGCATCTTATTCATCCCTTACATTTGTGTGTATAAGGTAGTCGTTGTGAATTTGTTAGATTACTTGCTAGAGGTCCTTCGTTGTTCTCCATTGGGGTGGCAGGGTAGCCTAGTGGTTAAAGTGTTGGACTAGTAAGGTTGCAAGTTCAAATCCCTGAGCTGACAAGGTACAAATCTGTCATTCTGCCCCTGAACAGGCAGTTAACCCACTGTTCCTAGGCCGTCATTGAAAATAAGAATTTGTTCTTAACTGACTTGCCTAGTTAAATAAAGGTAAAAATATATATATTACTGCATTGTCGGAACTACAAACACAAGCATTTCGCTATACTCACATTAACATCTGCTAACCATACGTATGTGACCAATTTGGTTGTGATATGCGGTTGTCTTACCTAGCTAGCGCATTAAGTTAAATCCCTCTGGATTTCTACTAAGCTATATACAATTATTTTAAGAAGGTCATACCAAGGATCATTTAGCTATTTGATTTAGAATTTTAAAACCCCTTGAAGAATCCCCCCCAAAATTTAAAAAAAATATTTGATTAAAAATTGTATTTGGCCCATACAAATGCATTGAATAACAAATTCACTACATGGAACAACAGATAGCCCCCCCCAAAAAAAAAATCAAAAGGAAGTTTGATCTGAACTGTCTGTTCTATATCTGAAAGCTATAACAAAGATCAGGAACATTTATTTGTACATGTATTTAACTCTGTATTTTTTGTCACTAAACAGTGTCCATATATACTTCCATCCATTTTTAAAGTGGTACTGGGGACCTTCAGACGGGTCTTGTGAGGCCTGTGGGTGTCATAGAGCAAAATAACACGTACGTGTTTGTGAGTCTCACCTTTCCACAGAGGGGTCATATTAGTGTGTAGCCAAAACAGTTTGGATACTACAGACAGAAGTTGACAGATCAGTAGTAAGATTATGAGGGTCATAGAGCAAAATGTCATCGTGAGAGTCTCATCTTTCCATAGAGGGTCTTTAAAACAAAAACAAAAAATCGGACAATACATATGATTTTGTGAGAAGACTGATTTTCGGGATGTCTCATGGTCTGACAAACACTGCTCTAGCTCTGTCACTTTTCATTGCAGATGTGGAAGAGCGACATTTGGTGGATTGAGAAACACTATGCTAAAATTTTGATGTTTACTTGCGTGAATGTATTATTTTTATTTAACTAGGCAAGTCAGTTAAGAACAAATTCTTATTTACAATGACGGCCTACCCCAGCCAAACCCGGATGACGCTGGGCCAATTACAGCCCGATGTGATACAGCCTGGTTTCAAACCAGGGACTGTAGTAATGCCTCTTGCACTGAGATGCAGTGCCTTAGACCGCTGCACCACTCAGGAGCTGAACATGAATAAAATAAAATACATCTCATTCTTCCATACATTAGATCTTACATATCTTACATTGTTGGTATCAGTAGATTTGAACAGTTCAGTTGTGTTTTTCCAAATTGTTATTTTAGGCAAATGTATTTTACTGAAGCATCTTCAAAATAATATTGGTCTTTAGCGCCACCTACTGGATCAATAATACATTGAAAGGGGCGGCACATGGGTGCAACCACAGTCATAGAGTAAAAGGCAAAGCTAAAGGTTTCACTCTTGCTAAAATCTTTCCAAAATAAGGCCAACGCATTTCTATTGGTTTATTTAAACATAAACTTGTCACCTGCCTTTGGGACAACGACTCCCATTGTTAGGGCGGAGACATTAGCATCTCCTCATTACATACAAATCTGTATATGGGGAGCTCAATGTCAGAAAGTTATGAGGTAGGTAATGCTACCCCACCAGGGAAGTGTGATTAGTCCTTTGTTGTTCTCCATTATAATTGATTTTGTATTCTCTCAGGGGAGAACAGATATTGGGAGGTCTCCGTTTGCGGATGACAGGGCACTGTGGAAGTGAGGGAGAATTATTCCCCAAGTCAGAAGAGTTCAAGAAGTATCAGAGAAGTTGAACAGTGGTCCCACAGGTGGGGCTTCAAGTTCTCAGTTGAGAAAACACAGACTGGTTGGGGAGGAAATATGCCTGAAGCTGTACAGGAGGAATCTGGAGAGGGTGAGAATGTTTAGGTTTCTGGGGATTGAATGTTAGGAATGACGTGGGGGGGGGGGGATATAATGGCATTGAAAACATTATAAAACATTATATATAGCGATATTAAGATCATCACTGGACTATGGTAGTGCAGAATATGCATCAGCAGCTCAGACATCTTTTAAAAAAGCTAGATGTAATCCAGGCTCAAGTATGCAGCCATACTCTTGGCTGCAGAGTGGGTGGAGGAAGTGAGGCCAGACAGGGTCGTCATCTGCTCTGACTCATGTGCTGCACTGATGAGCTTTAATTAATTTGTGTCATGGAGCAGACAAGATGTATTGTATGAGATTTCGCAGTGCCTGTGTAGGGTGAGACATTTGGGGGTATTTGTGAGGTTCCTCTGGGTACCAGCTCCTGTGAGAGTAGAGGGGAATGAGGAAGAGGATGTTCTTGCCAAGCAAGCTCTCAGACATCATAAAACTTAAATGGAATGAAATTGTCTATCAGTAAAGCACAAGCCAATGGGTTAATAAGAAGTGGTCAAAAACAAATGGCAAGAGTTGTGGAATAGGGAGGGAAAGGGAAGACTCCTGTGTAAGATCCAGGAAAATGTGGGGGCAGGGAGGTCCTCAGGTCGAGAGAGGTGGGAAGAAAGTGGAATCACAAGGCTCTGGGATACCCAAAGCTCAACAGTACAAAACGTCTGACTGGGTGTGATCACTGCCAGGAGAAGATGGAGACAGTGGAATACCTGTTATTTCAGTGACAACACAATATAATATATGCCATTTAGCAGATGCTTTTATCCAAAGCAACTTCGTCATTTGTGCATACATTTTACGTATGTGTGGTCCCGGGAATCGAACCCACTACCATGGCGTTACAAGCGCCATGCTCTACCAACTGAGCTACAATGGTATTGTAAGCTTAAGCTTAAGTTAATAGCTGAGAAAATCTTCAGGGGATGTAGTATTTAATCATGTATTTGGTTTCCTTAAAGGAGAAAGGTTTCCTTAACTATCTTTCGGTATATGTTTCATTAGTATTTTTTTTTACATTGTCAGCATTCCTTCAAAATACAGAAATACAGCAGGTAGGATGCATTTTGCACCACATGATGCTGCCTTTTCCATCATATGATTCATAATGCATCATACTAGCTGTAGTTCTGTATTGTGAAAGTTATACTGTATATCTTGAAAACCTTATTGCTGACAATGCAACACCTTTTGATATCAACAATGGACTAATGACAAAAATAACAAAAGATGGTTTTGGGGTGGAAATTTCAGGAGACGAGAATAGTAGGTATGATTTAGTTTTTAGACCTGGTCAACACTCCAGTCCAGTTCGTGGCGCTAAAGCACATTAAAGTTAGTTGCCAACCGCCATATGTAAACCGAAGAAGAAGAACATGTGATACCAATGTAGCCAATGAATGTAGGTAGTTAGCTACGTGTACATTTGTGTTTATATTCCTTGGACATGACAGCCAGCCATAGAAGCTAAGATCAGTGGGCAGGAAACAATTTTGTTGCATGAACTATCGACCAGCTAACAAAGGCAGGAGCCCACTAGATATATTGATAGCTAGTTAGCAAAAAACAGCTTGGGAATTGATCATAATAATAACGGCTATCTATAGAGTTAGCTTGGTTGTCAATTGCGCTACTAGTGCTCATTTGAACAAATGTGAAATGTGGTAATATTAGCTAGCATTGTCATTCTTATTTTGCTATCAGAAATCTGATTTGTTATCGCTCGCAGGATTATTTTACACATTGTTTTGTAAATTAGGCTAGCTATCGTTGCTAGCTATCTGTCACCTGCATTAAACTACTATCTATCAACAAGGAGAATAATTTACAACCATGGAAAAAGTCACGAAAATACTGGTTCATCTGTCGAAGAATGTCGCACCGCAATGTGCCCGTTTTGCACAGGTCAGTTGTGCATGTGCATTTTTGCTTGTCACTTCAACAAGCCAAATGTAATTTTTGAAAACGAGGTGGGCGCTATGGCAGTGTTTGGTTTTACTGTAGTACCATTTTAAAGGGGTAGGTCACCCAAATTAAATGTAAGGTTAAAGAAAAAAATAATACTGTACATATACACTACGTGACCAAAAGTATGTGGACAACTTCATGTCGAACATCTATTTCCAAAATCATGGGCATTAATATGGAGTTTGTCCCCCCCCTTGCTGCAATAACAGCCTCCATTCTTCTAGGAAGGCTTTCCACTAGTTGTTGAAACCTTGCTGTGGAGCTTGCTTCCATTCAGCCTCGAGCATTAGTGAGGTCAGGCACTGATGTTGGGCGATAAGGCCTTGCTCGCAGTCGGCGTTACAATTCATCCCAAAGGTGTTCGATGAGGTTTAGATCAGGGCTCTGCTGGCCAGTCAAGTTCTTCCACACCGATCTCAACAAATGGACCTCCCTTTCTGCACGGTGCCATTGTTATGCTGAAACAGGAAAGGGCCTTCCCCAAACTGTTTCCACAGTTGAAAGCACAGAATCGCCTGGAATATCATTGTACGCTGTAGCGGTAAGATTTCCATTCACTGGAACTAAGGGGCCTAGCCCCAACCATTTAAGAACAGCCCCAGACCAGACCATTATTCCTCTATGCTTTGGGGCAGGTAGCGTTCATCTGGCATCCCCCAAACCCAGATTCGCCTGTCAGACTGCCAGATGGTGAAGCGTGATTCATCACTCCAGAGAATGTTTTTCCAATGGTGGCAAGCTTTACACCACTCCAGCCAATCCTTGGTGATTTTAGGTGTATGTCCGGCTGCTCGGACATGGAAGCCCATTTCATGAAGCTCCTGGCGAACAGTTATTCTGACATCTGTCGTTGCTTCCAGAGGCAGTTTGGAACTCGGTAGTGTTGCAACGTAGGACAGACGATTTTTACACACTACGTGCTTCAGCACTGGGCGGTTCTGTTCTGTGAGCTTGTATGGCCTACCACTTTGCGTCTGAGCTGTAGTTTCTCCTACTTCACAATAACAGCAGTTATAGTTGACCGGGGCAGCTCTAGCAGGGCAGAAATTTGACGAACTGACTTGGAATGATGGCTTCGTATGACGGTGCTACGTTGAAAGTCACTGAACTCTTCAGTAAGGCCATTCTACTGACAATGTTTTTCTATGGAGATTGTGTGCTTGATTTTATACACCGGTCAGCAACAGGTGCGGCTGAAATAGCTGAATCCACTAATTTGAAGGAGTGTCCACATACCTTTGTATATATAGTGTATATTTCCTTAATTTATGGGCTAGAGATTGCCATCCATAATCAGGATTTATATATTGATAACCAACAAAAACAATGGCTGAATGGACCCATAGCAGGTCCAGTATTTTCCCTTCCAAAATACATTGAAATCAAGTAATTTAGCTAGATGGTTAGCCTTTATTCTTGTAGTTGCCGATACTTCAAAGGTTATATGAGGTGAATTGTGCAACAGTTAAACTTTTTTTATTTTTAAATGTACCACTTCATTTTCTGTTAGAGCATAACAGGTCATTTTACAGAGACTCTTGATGAGGTGGAGGTGAAGTGTTCTTTGGAGAACAATCGCTTTACACTGTGTGAGTGCGAGAAGGGGAGAGGAATTCCGCTGAAGGTAATGACTCAATGAAACACATTCAATTTAATAAACTGATAGGTTTAATTGTTTTATCAGTTGTGGCCACATTTCCATACCTCAGACAGTTTTTTTGTGTATCCCATAGAAATTATTGTTGGTTGACTGAAAAAAGTGTAATGGAAAATGTTTGAGTTTATTTGGTTGATATTTGTTTTTTCTCAGAGGGCAACCTTTTGCCCCTTCAAGTATCTCTCTGTCGCAGAGGCAGCTGCAATCCCATTGGATGTTCAGAGCCGCGGAGTGGACGTGGGGGTTGCTATTCTTCTGCAGTCAGCCAATCAGAAGGTGTTGTTAACTCGACGGGCGTCCAGTCTCCGCATTTTCCCCAATGTGTGGGTTCCACCAGGTATGGCATCATTCTGCGGAAGTAACCTTTCAAAATGAAATGGCATTCCATAGGAAGACACTTTGGTAACCCAATTTACTTTTTTTTATCAGGTGGCCATGTGGAACTGGATGAGAGGGTAACGTTTCTAGTTGCAATAGCTATTAAACAGTGGAAGATAAATGAGATTATTCCTCATTAGTGTATTTGCCTGTGGTTTCAACCCCCCTCATGGTTTCTGTTGTCAATTCCCTTTTAGCTCAATCAAGCTTCGTGTGTGTGTGTTTGCCTCATATCTCTCTTGTTTGTCAGCTCCTGGATGCTGGGCTGAGGGAGCTGAGGGAGGAGACAGGACTGAAGCTGGACCCTGGAGACGTCTCAGCTCAGCTGCTGGGGCTCTGGGAGGTGGGAAATCACTGCCACTATACATCACATTTCTAGGTCCAGGGAATAGTTTTGTAAATAATAATCATCATATGTAAATATATTAGAAAAAACCTACTGGCCACAATTCCACAGACATTTGATCAATTCTGATTTGTCTGACAGTCCTGTTTGCTCATGTTGGCTCAAATGTTTGTTCTGTTTCTCTTCACAGTCAGTTTTCCCACCCATGCTGAGCAGAGGGATGCCACAGAGGCACCATGTGGTCACCTACATGCTCTTAAACACCTCCCTCACACACCAGCAGCTCCAGGTGTCTGTCTGTCTGCCTGACTGTCCTGTTGGTCTCTGTCTGTCTGGTGTTATCATTAAAGGCACACAAAGCCAAATCAAAGAGAATGCCTCTGACTCACTAAAGACCATCTTTATTCTAGGCCTCTCTGCGCCCCGAGCCTGCTGAGGTCAGTGGCTGTCTGTGGGTGGACGCCTCGCTGGTCAAGGCCATCGTATCCGCTGTAGATGGAGAGGAGGGTTCTGTGACACCGCTGGAGGGCGTGGCTCCAACCGTAAGGTACATCACATCCACAAAGTAATGTACTCAAAACATAAACAGACATAAAAATATATATTATATACTGTACCATTGAAAAGTATTTGTGAAAAAAAAGTTTTACTGGGCTAATTTCCTCTGACATTAATTATTTCATTGGTTTCCTCTTAACAATGTTACCATTTTGTTTCTGTGGCGTTGGTTCTCCAGTGTATCGGAGGTCTCTCCGGAAGGTGTGCTCAGTGAGTCAGATTTGCCATTGTCTGTTTTGTGTAACCGGGCCCCGAATAGTGGAGAGGATGTGGAGCGGGTTAGCACTGGTACCAAATACGCCCTGGAGCTCTGGCTTAAGAACCTGGAGGGACAGGGGACCCGATGTTAACTGTCTTCCCTAAACCTGGATGTCTAGCCCTGTGATAAAGTGACTTCCTGGAGGATGACATCACTTCAAGGAGTTTGCCTTAACCGGTGAAGGTCACCTAAAGTGAAATATCATCTTTCAAAAAAATCTTGTACGTATTAACCAATAATGAACTTTGGGTGAACTATCCCTTTAATATCAGCAGCAACACCTACAAGTCTTATATGGCTGTTTGAGGGCTTTGAATGAGCTATCAATTGTGTTGTGTGTAAGAACAGTTTTTATTGCAAGGGTGTTGTTAGTGATGAAATGTTATGAACAAAGTGGATTTATACTGCAGATGCTTTTATGATCATTATATTCCATTTGCGCCTTCAAGCCACAAGATGGCAATGCATAGCCTACACAGTGATTTCACATTTGGAGACTAGTGTGAAACATCAGAATTCTGATTTAAGTTTACATAATTATCTAGACTTGTAAATAAGAATGTCTTCTTATGAACTGACTCGCCTGGTTAAATAAAAATGTATAAAAATATTTTATTTTTCTAACTGAAATTATTTTCCTCGGCCAGCATATTTACTATTATTATTATTATTATTTTTTTTTTTTTACTATACTCAGACAGAAGTTAGGTCTCAAGATAGGTTAGGTCTTCATTGTAAATATTGTGTTGTACTTTCAACTGAAGATAGTAAATATTGGATGTTTGCAGTGATTTAATAATTCACATTTAAAGACTACATTTTTATATGCCATGAGTGGAAGGTGTGTGTCTTTGTCATATAACGAAACCTCTTTTCTCACCAACCTCACCCATGGATAAGCTACTGGGAAATATCCTTACTTTGTTATTTGGCTGCATTTAGACAGACGATTATTGGAGGACCAAAAAAACCGATGCCGATTGTTTTTAAAATTTATTTGTAATAATGACAATTACAACAATACTGAATAAACACTTATTTTAACTTAATATAATACATCAATAAAATCAATTTAGCCTCAAATAAATAATGAAACATGTTCAATTTGGTTTAAATAATGCAAAAACAAAGTGTTGAAGAAGAAAGTAAAAGTGCAATATGTACCATGTAAGAAGGCTAACGTTTAAGTTCCTTGCTCAGAATATGAGAACATATGAAAGCTGGTGGTTCCTTTTAATATGAGTCTTCAATATTCCCAGGTAAGAAGTTTTAGGTTGTAGTTATATGAATTATAGGACTATTTCTCTCTATACGATTTATATTTCATATACCTTTGACTATTGGATGTTCTTATAGGCACTTTAGTATTGCCAGTGTAACAGTATAGCTTCCATCCCTCTCCTCGCCGCTACCTGGGCTTGAACCAGGAACACATTGACAACAGTCACTCTCGAAGCAGCGTTACCCATGCAGAGCAAGGGGAATAACTACTCCAAGTCTCAGAGCCAGTGTGTCACGTTTTACCAAGGTGGGTGGAATCAGGCGCAGAGAGCAGGTTTCAGTGATTAGACAGTTTATTCTCCAGCGCACAAAAACGACGGTCAACCCAACACAGGGTGAATAATCCAACGCAGGACCAAAATAGTCCGGAGAATAAAACACATGAACCCCACCAAATAACAGGAATACAAAACAATCCCGCACAAAACAAGGGCGGGACAACCTACTAAATATAAGGACGCTAATTAAACTAAAATACACACAGGTGAAACTAATAAGACAAAACCAACAGACAAATGAAAAAGGGATCGGTAGTGGCTAGTAGGACGGTGACGACGACCGCCGAGCACCGCCCGAACAGGCAGGAGAGCCAACTTCGGCGGAAGTCGTGACAGTACCCCCCCCCCCCCTGACGCGTGGCCCCTGCAGCGCGCCGCCACCGGCCTCGTGGACGTCCCGGAGGACGAGGTGCTGGGCGATCCGGGTGGAGGCGGTGGAAATCTCTCAGGAGAGAAGGGTCCAAAATGTCCCCCACCGGAACCCAGCATCTCTCCTCCGGACCACGAGGTACTGTAGGCCCCCCACCCGGCGTCTCAAATCCAGAATGCCCCGAACTGTGTACGCCGGGGACCCCTCGATGTCCAGAGGGGGCGGAGGGACCTCAGGCACCTCACCTTCTTGCAGGGGACCAGCCACCACCGGCCTGAGGAGAGACACATGCAACAAGGCGTTAATACGGTAATACCTAGGAAGTTGTAACCTATAACACACTTCGTTTATTCTCCTCAGGACTTTGAACGGCCCCACACACTGCGGCCCCAGCTTCCGACAGGGCAGGCAGAGGGGCAGGTTTCGGGTCGAGAGCCAGACCCTGTCCCCCGGTGCAAACACCGGGGGCCTCACTGCGGTGCTGGTCAGCGCTCCTCTTCTGTCGTTCTCCCACTAACCGTAGTGAGTCCTGAACGGCTTTCCATGTGTCCTTGGAGCGCTGTACCCATTCCTCTACCGCAGGAGCCTCGGTCTGGCTCTGATGCCATGGGGCCAGGACCGGCTGGTAACCTAACACACACTCAAAAGGGGACAAGTTAGTTGAGGAGTGGCGTAGGGAGTTCTGAGCTAGTTCAGTCCAGGGAACATACCTTGCCCACTCACTAGGCCGGTCCCGGCAATAGGACCGCAGAAACCTGCCCACATCCTGGTTTACGCGCTCCACCTGCCCATTACTCTCGGGGTTAAAACCTGAGGTTAAGCTGACCGAGACCCCCAGTCTCTCCATAAACGCCCTCCACACTCTGGACGTGAATTGGGGACCCTGATCAGACACGATGTCCTCAGGCACCCCATAGTGCCGGAAGACATGGGTAAACAAGGCCTCCGCAGTCTGCAGGGCCGTAGGGAGACCGGGCAACGGGATGAGACGACAGGACTTAGAAAACCGATCCACAACGAACAGGATCGTAGTACTTCCCTGGGACGGGGGAAGGTCGGTAAGAAAGTCCACCGATAAGTGTGTCCATGGCCGTTGTGGAACGGGGAGGCGTTGTAATTTCCCTCTAGGCAGGTGCCAAGGAGCCTTGCTCTGAGCACACACTGAGCAGGAGGAGACATAAAATCTCACGTCTTTAGCCAGCGTGGGCCACCAGTATCTCCCTCTCAGACTCCGCACTGTCCTCTCGATGCCAGGATGACCCGAGGAGGGGAGAGTATGAGCCCACCGGATCAGCTTGTCCCGGACCCCCCTCGGCACGTACTGAGTCCCCACTGGACAGTTAGGGGGGTCTGGCTCTGACCGTGAGGCCTCCTCTATCTCCACGTCCACCTCCCATACCACCGGTGCCACGAGACATGATGGTGAAATGATGGGAGTTGGCTCAACGGACCACTCCTCGGTATCATAGAGGCGGGACAGCGCTTCGGCTTTGGTGTTTTGGGAGCCTGGCCGGTATGAGATGGTAAACCGAAACCCGGTAAAAAAAACATGGCCCATCTAGCCTGACGTGGATTTAGTCTCCTTGCTCCCCAGATATACTTGATATTACGATGGTCAGTCCAGATGAGAAAAGGGTGTTTACCCCCCTCAAGCCAATGTCTCCACACCTTCAGAGCCTTGACTATAGTTTTGCTCCGCTGGGCTGAGCTTGCTCGAAAAGAAAGCACACGGGCGGAGCTTGGGTGGCACGCCCGAGCGCTGGGACAGCACGGCCCTGACCCCAGCCTCGGACGCATCCACCTCCACTATGAATGCTAAAGAGGGGTCCGGATGCTCCAACACGGGTGCATTGGTGAACAGCTCTTTCAAACGACTGAAAGCTCTGCCCGCCTCTGCTGACCAACGCAAGCGCACCGGTCCTCCCTTCAGCAATGAGGTGATGGGAGCAGCCATCTGACCAAAACCCCGGATAAACCTCCGGTAGTAATTGGCAAACCCTAAAAACCGCTGCACTTCTTTCGCCGTGGTCGGAGTTGGCCAATTACGCACGGCTGTAACGCGGTCATCCTCCATCACCACCCCGGAGGTGGAAATACAATACCCCAGGAAGGAAACGGACTGTTTGAAAAACACACATTTCTCCGCCTTGCAATACAGGTCATGCTCCAGCAGTCGCCCAAGAACCTTACGCACCAGAGATACATGTGCCGCGCTTGTGGCAGAATAGATCAAGATGTCATCGATGTACACTACCACTCCCTGCCCGAGCAGGTCTCGGAGAATCTCATCTACGAAGGATTGGAAGACGGCTGGAGCATTCTTCAACCCGTATGGCATGACGCGGTACTCATAATGACCAGATGTAGTACTAAATGCGGTTTTCCACTCATCTCCTCCCCGGATACGCACCAGATTATACGTGCTCCTCAGGTCCAGTTTTGTGAAGAAGCGCGCCCCGTGAAATGATTCCACCGCCGTAGCGATGAGAGGTAGTGGGTAACTAAACCCCACTGTGATGGAATTTAGACCTCTATAATCAATGCACGGATGCAGACCTCCATCCTTCTTCTTCACAAAAAAGAAGCTTGACGAGACGGGTGATGCGGAGGGCCGAATGTCCCCCTGTCCCAGCGATTCAGCAACATATGTCTCCATCGCTACCGTCTCCTCCTGGGACAATGGATACATGTGACTCCTAGGAAGTGCAGCGTTCTCCAGAAGATTTATCGCGCAGTCCTCTCGACGATGGGGTGGTAATTGGGTCGCCCTCTTTTTACTGAAGGCGATAGCCAAATCGGCATATTCAGAGGGAATGCTCACGGTGGAAACTTGGTCTGGACTCTCCACCGTAGTCGCACCAACGGCAACTCCTATGCACCTACCTGAACACTCCTCTGACCACCCCTTAAGAGCCCCCTGTCGCCAGGAAATCACCGGGTTGTGTTGAGCTAACCAGGGAACCCCCAACACCACTGGAAACGCAGGTGAATCTATAAGGAAAAGACTAATCTGCTCCTTATGATCCCCCTGTGTTACCATGTCCAGCGGCACCGTAGCCTCCCTAATTACTCCTGACCCTAATGGTCGGCTATCTAAGGAGTGCACGGGGAAAGGTAGGTCTAACGACACCAGGGGAATCCCTAGCCTTAACGCAAGCCCACGATCCATGAAATTCCCAGCTGCGCCTGAATCGACTAGCGCCTTATGCTGTAGAGAGGGATAAAACCCAGGGAAAGAAGTCAACACATACACATGACCGACAGGAAGCTCTGGGTGAGTCTGGTGCTTACTCACCTGGGGTGATCGAGCAGTGCTCCGCCTGCCCTCCCATTCCTCCAGCACCGGTCGGACGTGTGCCCTCGTCGACCACAACTGGTGCAGGAGGACACTCCTCCTCCGGTCCCCCTCGAAGCCGCCCCTCCTAATTCCATAGGGATAGGGGCAGGAGGGCTGGGAAGTGGAAACGATAGGGCCTAATCGGAACGCCCGTGGGCAGCCAGCAGGTTGTCGAGACGGATAGCCAAGTCAATGAGTTCATCCAGTGTGAATGGGGTGTCCCGACATGCCAGCTCCCTGCGGACGTCCTCCCTGAGACTGCATCTGAAATGATTGATCAAGGCCCTGTCGTTCCACCCTGCTCCTGCGGCCAAGGTCCTGAACTCCAGAGCAAAGTCCTGTATGCCCCTCGTCTCCTGACGCAGGTGGAACAGCCGTTCACCCGCCGCCCGACCCTCTGGTGGATGGTCAAACACAGCTCGGAATCGGCGGGTGAACTCTGGGTAATTATCCCTCGCCGAGTCCGGACCATTCCACACTGCGTTGGTCCACTCGAGGGCTCGCCCAGTCAAGCAGGAGACGAGGGCGCTCACGCTCTCCTCTCCGGAGGGAGCAGGACGCACGGTAGCCAGGTATAGTTCCAGTTGAAGAAGGAAACCCTGGCACCCAGCCGCCGTTCTGTCATACTCCCGTGGGAGCGTCAGCTGAAGAGCCCCCGGAGCCAGATGTGGTCGCAGGAACAGGAGGTGCTGAAGAAGGGGTACTGGAGATGAGATGGGAAGGCCACTCCTCTCCCATCGATCCATCCTCTCCATCATTTGGTCCATGGCAGAACCAATCCGGTGAAGCACGCTGGTGTGATGGAGGACGCTCTCTTCCATCGATGGGAGAGGAGACGCGGCTGCTCCTGCTGATTCCATTGTTGGTGCGGGATTCTGTCACGATTTACCAAGGTGGGTGGAATCAGGCGCAGAGAGCAGGTTTCAGTGATTAGACAGTTTATTCTCCAGCGCACAAAAACGACGGTCAACCCAACACCATCAGGGTGAATAATCCAAAGCAGGGCCAAAAAGTAACCAAATAACAGGAATACAAAACAATCCCGCACAAAACAAGGGGCGGGACAACCTACTAAATATAAGGACGCTAATTAAACTAAAACACAGGTGAAACTAATAAGACAAAACCAACAGACAAATGAAAAAGGGATCGGTAGTGGCTAGTAGGACGACGACCGCCGAGCACCGCCCGAACAGGCAGGAGAGCCAACTTCGGTGGAAGTCGTGACACAGTGAAGTTTTAAACACTATTAGCGCGCACCCTGCTAACTAGCTAGCCATTTCACATCGGTTACACCAGCCTAATCACGGGAGTTGATAGGCTTGAAGTCATAAACAGCGCAATTGAAGAGCTGCTGGCAAAAATGCTTATGAGCCTGCTGGTGCCTACCATCGCTCAGTCAGACTGCTCTATCAAATCATAGACTTAATTATAACACTTTAACACACATGAGCTTTCGGTCATTAATATGGTCGAATCCGGAAACTATCAATTCGAAAAAACAAAGCATTTATTCTTTTTTTTTGCGAATGCGCACCGCATTATATGATTATATGCAACGCAGGACACGCTAGATAAACTAGTAATATCATCAACCATGTGTAGTTAACTAGTGATTATGATTGATTGATTGTTTTTATAAGATAAGTTTAATGCTAGCTAGCAACTTACCTTGGCTAATTACTGCATTCGCGTAACAGGCAGGCTCCTCGTGAGGCAGGTGGTTAGAGCGTTGGACTAGTTAACCGTAAGGTTGCAAGATTGAATCCCTGAGCTGACAAGGTAAAAATCTGTCGTTCTGCCCCTGAACAAGGCAGTTAACCCACCGTTCCTAGGCCGTCATTGAAAATAAGAATGTGTTCTTAATTAACTGACTTGCCTCGTTTAAATAAAGCTGTAAAAAAAAAATTCCAAAAATACCGATTTCCGATTGTTATGAAACTCGAAATCGGCCCGAATTAACGGGCCATTCCGATTAATCGGTAGACCTCTAGAAAAAAAAAATCAAAATTGGGCTGTCTTTTTGTAAAGCAGCCTTTGTTTGTCAGCTGTTTGTGTAGGATTTAACACCTACTGTTACAGTGTTGCAATCTCATGGTTGATCTGAAGAAATGTGTGACATTTGAATGCAAATCGGCCAATTTCAAAGAGAAATCTTGAATGTTAAATGGGTGGGGGGGGGGGGGGTAATAATGAAATGTAAAACTGTTTTAAAAGGGTTTTCTACAGTAACTAATGAACTAAATTTGAGCGTTAATTTAGGGACTCAATTCACATCAAGTCAAAATCCACAGTGAACAGATTGGAAGTGTTGGATTTTTCTCTAATTCATTATAGGTCATTACATTTTATTGTCACTAGGAATAACATTCAGGTGGAAAGAGTTGGAGAATAATCTTCATTAGATCCTGAACTATCCCATTTCCCCGAACTGTCATGGCTTTTACCATGCAAAGGTAATCGGACCTGCTGTTAGTATTAGGAGCACCACACCCTCTGTGCCAATATCAGTGGGCAAATATGTGGCAGGGCATTCAAGGTATAATCAGGTCTTGATGCCACATTTCCTTGCCAGCATATTGTCTGTGTTGGTGATGTCATATTACTGTATAGGTTATATTTTCTAGATTTGTCTTATCATCATAGTGTGTCACTTGTCTGATTTGTTTGTAAGTTACATGAGAGTGACTCGGGGACTTATTCATTACCACTAAGGTATTTGTGTCTGCATACCTTCATATGTGGATTTTACCTTTTGCCATAGACAATTGACAGACAACTTTTGTCATATTGGCCCAAATGCAAAGACATTGACTTATCCTCTTGATGTTATTACACTCAGCAAAAAAAGAAACGTCCCTTTTTCAGGACCCTGTCTTTCAAAGATAATTTGTAAAAATTGAAGTAACTTCACAGATCTTCATTAAAGGGTTTAAACACTGTTTCCCATGCTTGTTCAATTAAACATAAACCATTAATGAACATGCACCTGTGGAATGGTCATTAAGACACTAACAGCTTACAGACGGTAGGCAATTAAGGTCAGTTATGAAAATTTAGGACACTAAAGAGGCCTTTCTACTGACTCTGAAAAACACCAAAAGAAAGATTACCAGGGTCCCTGCTCATCTGCGTGAATGTGCCTTAGGCATGCTGCAAGGAGGCATGAGGACTGCAGATGTGGCAAGGGCAATAAATTGCAATGTCCGTACTGTGAGACGCCTAAGACAGCACGAACAGCTGATTGTCCTCGCAGTGGCAGACCACGTGTAACACCTGCACAGGATTGGTACATCCGAACATCACACTTGCGGAACAGGTACAGGATGGCAACAACATCTGCCCGAGTTACACCAGGAACGCACAATCCCTCCATCAGTGCTCAGACTGTCCGCAATAGCCTGAGAGAGGCTGGACTGAGGGCTTGTAGGCCTGTTGTAAAGGCAGGTCCTCACCAGACATCACCGGCAACAACGTCGCCTTTGGGCACACACCCACCATCACTGGACCAGACATGACTGGCAAAAAGTGCTCTTCACTGACGAGTCACTGTTTTGTCTCACCAGAGGTGATGGTCGGATTCGTGTTTATCATCGAGGCCTGTACTCTGGAGCGGGATCGATTTGGAGGTGAAGGGTCTGTCATGGTCTTGGGCGGTGTGTCACAGCATCATCGGACTGAGCTTGTTGTCATTGCAGTCAATCTCAACGTTGTGCGTTACAGGGAAGACATCCTCCTTCCTCATGTGGTACCCTTCCTGCAGGTTCATCCTGACATGACCCTCCAGCATGACAATGCCACCAGCCATACTGCTCGTTCTGTGCGTGATTTTCTGCAAGACAGGAATGTTGGTGTTCTGCCATGGCCAGCAAAGAGCCTGGATCTCAATCCCATTCAGCATGTCTGGGACCTGTTGGATCGGAGGGTGAGGGCTAGGGCCATTCCCCCCAGAAATGTCCAGGAACTTGCAGGTGCCTTGGTAGAAAAGTGGGTAACATCTCACAGCAAGAACTGGCAAATCTGGTCAGTCCATGAGGATGAGATGCACTGCAGTACTTAATGCAGCTGATGGCAACACCAGATACTGACTGTTACTTTTGATTTTGAACCACATTATTCCATTTCTGTTAGTGACATGTCTGTGGAACATGTTCAGTTTATGTCTCAGTTGTTGAATCTTGTTATGTCCATACAAATATTTACACATGTTAAGTTTTCTGAAAATAAACGCAGTTGACATTGAGAGGACGTTTCTTTTTTTTGCTGAGTTTATTTGAATAGGTTGACTCTGTTGGGTAAAGAAGCCTTGCATGGGTGTATGTTTCTATTAGTATGTACATCTACATGCTTGAATAATGTTTGATTACACTGTTAGCAAATTACTTAAGATTGCATTCTGACTTCACCCTTTTGGTTGATAGATTTTTAAGCCCTGCCAAGCGATAAATCATATTGTTTCTGAGGTCATAATCAAACAATGACCTCAGTGTGTCAGAAACAATAAGAACTGATCTTATTTGTTTTGGTTGAAAGTTTCTCTCTGATTGATTATCTTCCTGCTGAACAGTATTAGTAACAGCAACCACTGTGATGTTTTCCTGGAAAAATACACAATGCAACTGCAGAAAGACATATCTAATACAGACTACAAAGGTAAGGGATATGGAGAGGAATGGACATATACACCTCATGCATTTTGGATAGAATGCGATTTGTACTGCACACCTTGAAAAATGTAAGCGTTCAATTCTCAATGTCACTTGGTAGCTGGTTATCATGAATGTTATGTATCTGTTTCCAGGACATCCATAAGTCAAATATTTATGTTAAACCCTGCCCAAATAACAGAAAAAGGTGTTGCCTTTTTAATACACACCGACTTGCATATAATGGACAACGTTTGAGTAATTCATAATTTTATGGAGTCGGACTCATTTCGTAATTTAATACAATACCTTATTCATTATCACACCGCCACACCCAGCCTAACTGTAACGCACGTTATCTAGATAGCTATTTACTTGTTCTTTTCACACAAAGAATAAAAGAAAGAAAAGCCAGGGGATGAGGGCAGGCTTAGATACAAACAGAGGCATGTCTGTTCTGCCCTAGCTTCAGTTCTCCTGATGAACAGAATCATCCAACTCTTTTAGAAACCATGAACGCATCCAAACTACTTCTGCCCATAAAAATCTAACTGACACTTTATTATTTACAAATATTTAATCTAAAAATGATTTAGATGTATTTTTATGCAAAGTTTAAAGCGTCAATGCACAATCACTTCAAATGTTTACAGATAGTTGCATCTCACAGATTTGATTAATAATGGTGGATTTATTTAATCAGATTGTCAAATATACATAACATTGGTGTTTAACTCACTGGGTTGTGTTTGTGGAATAGTTAACTGTTTGGCTTGCTAGCATCCTATCTCAAAACATGTCTTATCCAGCAGTAGGGAATTAGATCTGGATCTCTCAGCCCAAGTCAAAAGGTTTGATTTATAGTCTTTTAAAACAATGAACTTCTTGTTAACTGTACCTGATTGGGTATTGCACCCCTACTCATTCTTCTTACATGTTAATTGCAGGATACATATGTTGATCCCATTTACTGATCTAGGATCAGCTTTCTTTCTTTTTTTACCAAGGTTAAGCTTGCCTTCAGTAAAGACTGAAAATACAACTCAAATTATTGCCACAATGAAGCCAAAATGGCCATCCTGGCCTCAGAGCCATTCAAAACGTACTTTACGTATTTCTGAACACGTCAAGACACATGGTACATTTTAATGGCCTAGTTACTTTAGACAGAAACTAAAGTAGGGAGGTTGGTCAGGGAGGAGTAACATATACTAAATGGAGTGTCTCAGATTTACCTACAGAATAATAGAATGGAATGGTAACAACTACATGGAAACCAGGTGTTTGATGTGGTTGATACCACTCCATTGACTCCATTCCAGCTATTATTATGAGCTGTCCTCCTCTCAGCAGCCTCCACTGGTAAAAGCATTAGGAATAGAATAACATTAGGACATCTGCATTGCTTGCTGCTTGGGGTTTTAGGCTGGGTTTCTGTATAGCACTTTGTGACATCGGCTGATGTAAAAAGGGCTTTATAAATGTGATTTGAATAAATACAGGTTGAAATTACAATCAGTGAGCCAACGCCATGATCTTCATTCAGATACTTCAGAGATAATTGAACCATTTGTACAGAATTGTCATTGCTCCCATGCATATGACTTCATAAGGCCATTTCAGATGGTCTTCTTACCCAATTGACTGAAGCTTCTGGAGGAAAGAGAAGTAGGGAAGGGACAACAACAAAAAATATATTGTAAAAATAGTAAATTACTTGAATGAAATATATACAGTATCTTCAGTATGTTGACACGTCTCTACACACCTATATCTACAATAATCAGTAGTCTACCTATTCAAACCTCTCATTGAACCCCATCCCCCTGATGTATGGAAGGAAAGAAAGCATTCAGGGGAGATTGTCTCCTGGAATTGAAAACATGAAACTACATTTCCTCTGTTGTCTACCTGACAGTACCACTGAAGTACATTAGCATACAGAAAGTGTGTCACCTACTGTACCTTTGTGTCAGTACTCGTTCACCACATACATCCCTGTTTGGTTTTTCGATGGTTCTCCCATTTCGTCCTGTATCAGAGAAAGTATCAGCTCATCAAAGGTGTAAAACAGTCTGTGAAGATGATACTGCACACTATCATTTATCAGGCAAAACTGAATTTTGTTGTCTGTTTTTGACCTGTTGTATAGAACTGTAATGTTAGCTTATCTTGCAGACGTTCGTCTGTTTTAAAGCCTTAATTAACTAAGCCTGAAAGACATCCACTCTGCTTAATTGCAACTATAAATCAAACCGGTGATTCATCAATTAAAGGGGCTTTGGAAGGAGAAGGTTATGTAAAGAGAACAGAGTGGTTGTGGATTACAATGTGTCTGTCTACTGCTCTGTTGCCATAGAGACAGGTGACAGAGGGGGCACTCTTCTCATTATATGATAGTCAGTCTCGGAGCAAATGTTGGCAGACTAGTGTGGAACGACTATGCTCAATAAATTGATCAAGGAGAGTTGGAGGCTGTGAACAAATAGTGCTCCAATGTCTTCCACTGTTCCCTTTCCAAAACAACATAACAATCATGTTCAAACCACTGCTAGCAGCAACACAGAATTTTAAAATATATCTATGTAAATGTAGCACAATTATATGGAGTGCATAAACACAAACACACAACAATATCCGTATACAGTAGATTGAATATAAGCAATATGCTGTGTAAGCTAACTCAAGCTGTACATTTCCAAAACTAAACAAATATCTATGACTCTACATATCAACACTAGAAAAAACCTGAGTAGATTCCCTCCTCACTTCCCTACCTCTCAGGTGTGTGTGTGCTTGAGGTGTGCAATGCAGTGTGACGAACATGCAAGTCTCATTAGTACAGTCAATGGTCTCTTTGTTTGGTGTTAAGGGAGAGATCTCTCTCCCTCTCTGACGTTGGTAGATTCCATGGCATTTGTATTTAGCATCCCTTTCATAGCTCAATCAAAAATAGATATTTTTGATGTCCAGATTAAACACTGCCTTTTTTCAGTAAAATCATGTTGTTGCCAGTCATTCATAGTGACATTGATGAGTAACATGCCCCATACAGGAAGGTCCTTGGATGACAACTCTGGTATCATGCCTCATACGTACCCAAGGCAGGATTAAAGCTATAAACTCACAGCTCACAGATGATTGCTTTAAATTGGTTGTCTGGTCTACCAAGAACATCTGCTTATGTGGGGGTTTGATTTCGGAGATAAGCAACTTAGTGCATCAATGAAAATAGGTGGCTTGGGGGGAGGAGTATGGCTTGGGACCCCTCTCTGGAAGCTGCAGTGGTAGTTTGGCTGAGAGGGTAGAGGGGAAGGCTAGTGTTTCCCACGCCTCAGGTTTCCCTGGTCAAAGCCGGAATGGCACAAAGAGACGTCTATCTAACACTGAGGCAGAGCGGCCAGTCTTAGTAACCATAGCCAACCTGCTGAATACAGAATCTGAGCCTGTGTGTGTGTCTATCTGGCCTCTCTGCCAAGAAATAGGACTTACATTAGGCTTGCCGTTGGGCACGTTGAAGCGGCTGTGTGTGGAGTACATTTGGATGTCTGCCCCGTGGTTGATTTGGTTATATGGGCTGAAGCTTCCATATCTTTGCCTACAGCACAACCACACTAGCTAAAATTCAAGAAAAGACAAGAATCATAGTAAAATGGCCTTCTTCGCATGACATATTGTAACTGTTAAAGCAGGGTTGTGGCTGTTTCTGAGAAAATGGAGGTCTGAAATGCATTCTGGGAGAAATAGTGTACATCTGTGTGTCTGTTTGTTTTTGTACTCACCAGCAGTATTAGGAGAATAAGGAGGATTAACAAGATCAGGGCAGCCAGTACCAATAGAGCGATCCCCCATCCTGGGACTCCCTCTCCGCCCCCAGCAACTACAGCTGTAGCATGCTCTGTGGTCTTATGGGTTGCCTCCGAATTCTCTGGGTTCTTATGACTGATTGTTTCGTCCGTGGCATCCTGATACCTGCTTGTTGCTCTCTCAGTAGGGGCAACTGGGGGGTTAGATTGGCCCGAGGTAGTTGTTGATAGAAAGGTTTTATGAAAGACAGTCGTGCTAATGGTCTGGGGAGGATTTTTAGGGGTAATAGGGTTAGTTGTGTTGCTAATTGTATTGTTATGGTCTCCAGGAATAGGGCTGGTTATGTTGCTAATTGTAATGTTATGGTCTCCAGGAGCAGGGTTGGTTATGTTGCTTATTGTAATGTTATGGTCTTCAGGACTAGGGGTGGTTATGTTGCTAATTGTACTGTTATGGTCTTCAGGACTAGGGTGGTTATGTTGCTAATTGTACTGTTATGGTCTTCAGGACTAGGGGTGGTTATGTTGCTAATTGTACTGTTATGGTCTTCAGGACTAGGGGTGGTTATGTTGCTAATTGTACTGTTATGTCTTACTGTTATGGTCTTCAGGACTAGGGGTGGTTATGTTGCTAATTGTACTGTTATGGTCTTCAGGACTAGGGGTGGTTATGTTGCTAATTGTACTGTTATGGTCTTCAGGACTAGGGGTGGTTATGTTGCTAATTGTACTGTTATGGTCTTCAGGACTCGGGGTGGTTATGTTGCTAATTGTACTGTTATGGTCTTCAGGGATATGAGTGGTTATGCTGCTAAATGTATTGTTTTTGTCAGGACTAGTGATGGTGGTTGTCAGGGTCTGACTACTTGTGATGTTGCCAGATGAAGTATTTGCTGTAGATGTAGTTACATCCCCGTCCCTTCCTGAACGGCTAGCCATACTAACTAAGGCAGCTACGGTTTCTGTGGTACGTGCTACAAGAGGTAGTGTGGCTTTTACTGGATGTTGACCTAAGGAATAAAGAACATATTTGTGATTCCGGCTTTATTTGAATTAATAGCAGTTTCTTAAGCTATTTACAACACAGTTTTTTTTTACAAATGAATTAGGCTGCTACAAAGCAGAAGTAGAGAAGGTTGCCATCTTCTTTACCTTCAGTATAGGCGCGGTCCAGGTCAAGGGTTTTGGATTTATTTGATTGGATATGTGTGTAAAATAGACTTTTTACCAAAGTTGGAGTGATCATGAATGTAGTCCCAAACATTACTGTCGAGTTTGCAATGACGGATCCATTACTGCAAGAGTGAGACTAGTAGTCAAAAATAATTATAACGTATAATTGTCAATGTCCTTAAGAATGCTATTTTTTTTCAATGGCAGAATTTTTAATTCAAAATTAGAGCTCACCTGAAGATTATATCAAATACACCCATATATTTGTCAGACGCTGGCAAAGGGCTGTGGATGTCATCCACCTGAAAAAGAAAGACACAGCAATCAGAGGAGCACTTTAATATTATCCTACAGGCCTACAAGGCATGTCTTCACACCTTTACTTGTTTGAATATTGAGGAACAAGTTGTAAGGGAGGTGTCTATAGTATCCTTGTCTATGGTGTAGTGGAGTGAGTCAACTGGAGTGTGAGCTAGTAGTGATGGCTCATTTTGTTGTTGACTGCTAAAATAGTGCTCACTGCTAGGTGTTGGAGAGCTGATGATGTTGGTGACAAAGAAAAGAGTGAATAGAATAGCCTTGGGAACATCTAACTCTGGCAATTTGACTGGTAAACTCATGGGTACACTCACAATGGTTGCTTGGAATAAATGCAGTAAAGACATCAATGGAACTTCTGGCCAAAACAATAGAAATGCCATGGAGCATTTTCATTTTCTTGGAAAGCATGAAGTATCTCCAGGACAAAGAGTTATTTTGGGGGTATAGACTGAGTGATGAGTTGAAGCTCTATGGACTGACTTGAGCAGTAAAAAAACACAGACTCTTACCATCTGCTCCACCTGTTTCCTCAGCTGTTTGTACTCCTTAGAGCTTTGATTATTGAGTGACTCAGTGTAAATCCGGTTGGTGATTCTGACGCATATGTAGTAGGCGGACAGCGTAGCTGGGGTCGTCTCGTCATTGCTGCTGGGTGTTGCCCTCCGTAAATGGGAAACAGGCACAGCATCCTCAAAGAAAAGGAGTGCTGTACGGGTGAATGGAAAACAAGCCGAAATTCTGAAATTAGCAGAAATACTGTTACACAGCCATCTAATAAATGACTGCCATTACCCTTAGAGACTAACTGATTGAAGTGCCAATTACAGCCAATAAAGGATGCCTTGTATTGTGGAAATGATTATCTGTAAACAGACACTTTGAGTTGAAAGGGCGAGGGTCACCATCTGTGACCTCAATCAATGCAATAATGCATTATTTAGACTAATATAATCCAAAACAAAGTTTGCAAATTTGTCTTCTCAGCGTGGGAAATAAGTTGTTTTGTCTTATCCCAAGGTTTTGTGTTATCCCAAATATTTGATTGAGTGGGGTCGATTGTAAATCTATAATACTATTCTGCTACTGCATAACCCTGAAGACACTTTATACATTATGACAGATTATGACAAATTATGATAGATGTTTTTTGCTAAGATTTAAACATCTTGTCAATGTGGGTTTTAACTCCAGTGTATTGATATCACGTGAGGCACCTGAGGAAGCAATTTAAAGTTTAAAAACAATAACAGGGCAAAATGTCATCAAAAAGGCTCCTGAGCAGCCGGGGACAAGAGAATCGTGAAAAAGTGGTATTCTGGTTGTGTGCTGATAAGGTTTTACTCTCCGTAAACCTCAAAGTATGGTTTACTTAGATACAGGTAATTGACAAAATAAAGGAAAAACCAACATAAAGTGTCTTAATAGGGTGCTGGGCCACCACGAGCAGGAACAGCTTCAATGCAACTTGGCATATATTCTACTAGTGTCTGGAACTCTAATGGAGGGATGCAACACCATTCTCAGTTTACAATCATAGCCTGAATAAAAGCAGGCTACAGGTAATGCATGAGATTGCCATCATTTTTTCAGACCTGTTTAGCATATGTTTTCGGTCCTGTTGATTGTCACATTAACAATTGAACCCCCATCTGACTCCCACGTCTAAGAAGTGTAGGTTACATTACAACAATGCTTCCCATGAAACAGTGGTTCCCAACCTTTTTTGGGTTACTGTTTCACCGACAGAATTTTGCTCTGCCCGGAGTACCCCTGAAGTACCCCCTCATGTGCATTTTACCAGTAGGCCTATGGTCTCATGAGTCTTCTCAAGTACCCTCTGTGGATAGGCCGATTACCTTCAGGGGTCCTAGTACCCCTGGTTGGGAATCACTGCCCTACAACAGAAGTCTCTAAAGAAATGTAATGTGTAAATGTGTTATAGTCTACATATTTTAGTAAAATCAATAAATGAAGATGCATGGAAGAGTAGATAGATAGATAGATAGATAGATAGATAGATAGATAGATAGATAGATAGATAGATAGATAGATAGATAGATAGATAGATAGATAGATAGATAGATAGATAGATAGATAGATAGATAGATGTTTTCTGTCATACCTGAAACAGCCAAAGTAAGAATAATCCCAAATTTGATTGGTCTTTTCTCCATGATGTATCAAACTGGTAGACCAACGTTTTTTTAAATAAAAGACAAATATACACAGTGGACGTTGGGAATTAGCCTGGTTGCTTACTTGATGAGAAACGATTTATGTCTGAAAGAAACTGTTATTGTATCATCCAGATAAGTGTGCAGGTAGGACAGGTATATGGCGCGGGGCGGACCCTAGAGTGTGCGCGCTGGAAGAGAACGCAAATATAGACATTCGTGGTGTATGACGCCACCGCGTGGCCAGAAGGATTTGTTGTCGGACTAATCAGTTTCACCTTGATGCTGTTAACCTTTGAGAAAAGCAAGGCACAAAAAGGTACGAGGCAAAATCAAGAGCCTGACCCAGCCACTATTTAGTAAACTGAGGGAAACTCCTCTCAAATTCATAAATGGAGCAATGGCAAGGACTGAAAGCCAATGAGGTCGATATGATGTGTGCAAAGACTAAAATAACAACACAAACATAATCCACCCTTTGATTTTGATAAACGATAGGATTAGTATTGTGCTAAAAATTGTACTAAAATCATTTATATCTTTCCAGAATAGATGGGTATGTATCATTCATTGAAATGGCTATTGAACAACGGCAAAAAAATATATATATGTCCGTTTTGAAACTACAGTAACAGTGCAGTAACTGCAGTCGACTGTGGTATTTTGGACACAGATACTGCAGTAAAAATGACTGCAGTAAAAAAATATAGATTTTGGAGTAGTTATTCTAATTGCAGTTATGCTGCAGTGTACTGAAGTTATCCTGTAGTCTGACTCCAATATTTTTTCGTAAGGAAGATTGTGCACATCATTCACAACTTATCCGTATGTGGGACCTTGTCTTCTACTCGGAAAACTGATGACTTTGCGGTATCTGAATTAAGGATATGCAGTGATTAGCCTATTTACTATTTTATTTTACCAGAAACACAAGCGAGAATTCATTCATTTGAAGTAACTACGCAAAGTAAACTAGCTAGTTACATTTTCCTACAAGTGCACGATTGTTACCTGCAATAATGATAGTTACCTGAATCTTACCTGAAATAATGATAGTTACCTGAATCTTACCTGCAATAATGATAGTTTTTCTACCCGATAACAGTAATCAAAGTGACACATCTCTCTTTCTCCCTATTCTCAATCCCACTCCACTCACCAAACTCACTCTCTCTCTCTCTCGTTTGCGCGCAAGCTCTCATATAGACAGGACAGATATAAAAATCAAGAAACAATATGTGACGTAGTTGTAGACATTTAGGCTACAGTTTGGTGTACTGTAGATGTCAGGGAATCGCAAAATTGAGGACAGGGAGGTGAATTATAATACAAACACTGCCAAATGGATTAACCTTCTTTGTACTTCTTGGCACATTCGCCACACGTTGTTCTGACACCCTATTTCACAACAACATTGATGTAAAAAGTGTAATGCAGCATTCAATCCTGAGGCTTTGAAAGTAAAGCTGAATTGTTAAACAGAAATATGGGGTAATATATGACACGTGTTTTCACTTGTGTGAAGGAATTTCCATTGATTTCGAAAAAAGACAAGTGTGTGTGTTTTTATGATACTCCAGGCTGTCGAACAATGACATTGTTCATGCATCACTGTGAAGCACATTTTAAGCCATGTGATGACTTGGGTCAGTGCTGCTCTCTTCTGCAATGATGGAGGAGTGGTGTGAGTTGGTGACCTATTCCAGTACATAGATATTCCGCACTCTTTGGCATTCTCGGCAGGTTGGCACTTGATATGTGTGCTACAACTCCACCATTATTACTGAGTGACAACACAGCCTAAAGATGTGTTCAAGTTGGATGCAGGTGACATTTCTCCTTGCACACTTTATTGTTGGTAAGATTATTGAAACGCACAACATCTACTATTGTTGTATGGACTGGATCTCAGTCAGGCCAGGGTCAGGCCAGGGTGTACTGGGAGGTGGAGGGGAAGGTTCAGTCCTCAGAGCGTTTACCTGAGGTTTTGTCAGAGAAGCCAGCCAGTGTCAGAGTCCAGATCTCTGTACCTGGCCATACCTGGGCTGAAGGTAAAGAGATTACCTGTGTTATGGAGAGTACCAGTGGGGTGAAGATGAACAAGACAGTCAGCAGGATGAGTAAGAGAGATCGCCACAGGGCTCTGATTTGCATTTGTTTAGAATGTCTCTCTGCACAAGTTTAAACGGATGTAGAACTCTTATGTGTCAAAACAAATGAGGTATTTTTAGGAATGGAGAGGTCCAGACAGGGAATGTTTCTGGCCATCTCTTTGGGCGGCATGTGTATCCTTCTTTCTATTGTGGTGATTGTCATCGCCTTGTATGTCTGCAGACTGAGACACAACCCTCGTAAGTACTGTTTGTATTTCATTAGTTACCACATCTATAGCAGCAGTATATTATATAGGCTATCAATTGTATCTTTAACATATTGTATCATAATATTTCCAAAGGAAAGAAAATATTTCAAGCCTATGAGCACAACCAGTACAGAGCACAGGTAAAATAACTTTTTTCTAAATGTTTGTGTATTTTACTATTATAAGTATTATTCTTTTTTTTTAACCCCTTTTTCTCCCCAATTTCGTGGTATCCAATTGTTGTAGTAGCTACTATTTTGTCTCATCGCTACAACTCCCGTACGGGCTCGTTAGAGACGAAGGTTGAAAGTCATGCGTCCTCCGATACACAACCCAACCAGCCGCACTGGTTCTTAACACAGCGCACATCCAACCCGGAAGCCAGCCGCACCAATTTGCCGGAGGAAACATCGTGTACCTGGCAACCTTGGTTAGCGTGCACTGCGCCCGTCTCATATTTTTGTGAGATTATACTATTACTACGTTTTCTATTATTACTATTTGTAATGATGATGATGATGGTGTTTCCTTGTCATTCAAGGTCTGACTGAGGTGCAGTATGACAGTTTAAAGTTTGGAGCTGGTCGTGGGAGACCCTTCCTACAACCGCAGCTAAACAATAAGTAGGCTGAAGCTGCCCTTGTAAGACCTTACATGTGAATTCAATTTTCTACAAAAACATAAAGTAAGTGCTTATTCATTCAGAGTCATCGGTTTGTCAAAATGCTCCTGTGCTTTCTCGCTTATGTTTTCTGATCTACTTATTTGAGTCAATGATTTAAGGATTCTTGCTTTTAGAATAAGGAATTTATGCTGTCGGATTTAGTAGTCATTTTACAAGCTTTGTGATTGAAAAACATTCGTCTTGTTGAAATAATAGCCAAATGTAAATTACATTAAAGACAAATACAAGTTTCATTTATGGAGTGAACTAATTTCTCTAGTCATATGCTGATGAGATTTTTGTAATAATAGTCATCTATAAAAATGGGTCACAGATGGAATCTTTTTCATCTTCAACATTAATAGTACATCCTGTTGGTTTCACATAATGCTCAGCAAGTACAACAGCACAGCTCCATTTGATGGTAAGCATTTTTGTCCAAATGCTCTGCCTCCTAGTATTTCAAAATGTCTCACAAGTTCGGTGCGTTCAATAACTTAAATGATTGAGCATCTTTCATCTCTGTGATGTTGCAACACAAACCCTTAGATTTACATCATTTTAGCAGACGCTCTTACCCAAATATAAGTGGTGTTTGACCTTAAGCTATTTGAAAGTGGTAATAATTCATGTATTATCTATACAGTATTCATATTCTGTGTTATTAGTTTATGGTTCCCATACACCGTTGTAAGGAAGGAAGGAATGGTGATCTTTGGCTCCTGCCCCCCATCCTGATAGGAATGAGTGAACTCCTTTTCTCCTGCTCGGTTTGATGATGTCATGGCTTGTGCATGTCTCTCTGGCAATAGGCTCTTTGCGCTGCTGAGCTGTTTGTTGCAAAACAGTGTCGTGGAAATTTCCTGTATTTACCAAATCATGAGAGCAAACCACACACAAGTCAGAGTTATCATAAAGTCCATCTTTAATTATATGAGCTCCATCACAACCCTGTGACTCTCAGATCAATTCAGTGTCTATAAATGAATTCTCTGAGAGTCCCTTACACATTGCAACTGAGATCCTTTATAGCAAAGACACACATAGCCAGACAGCATTGGGCATAATTTATCGTTCAGCTTTGTCTCCTAAACTATGTTCTTTTCTCAAACTCAGAGCCATAAAACAAATCCTCATATCAACAGGCATATATCACATCCACCCTATCTTGACAAGATCACAGAGACTCATTGACTGGCACACAGACATTGTGGAGCCAAGAGATCCACGCTTGACCTCTCCCCTCTCTGCGGCCCAAGTAACTTAGTCCTGACAGAGAACAGATAACTGCATCCCCGGCCACAGTATTATACAAAAATAAACATTCTGATGAGAAGTAACTTACAAACATATGATGAATATAAAACATCTTACCTATGTTACCAACTAATTCTGATTATTCCCCAACAACAGACACAGCATTAATTCATTTTTTTAAGAGCTCCGTCGGGTGGGTTAAAACATTGCTTTTAGGTGGATCATTCTTCCCAGTCTTCTCCTTCTATCAATGCTTACATTGTTGGCGTTAATCTTTAGTGAGTGAAAGGAAGTGAAACAGAAGCATTTGAAATAGATTATACAGTAGTTTCATTCATATTTTATATTCTGCCTTATGGATAGATAAGTTGAGTTCAAAGTTATTGTTACACTACCACTCTTAAGAACACATAGAGGTATGAATTATCCATTGCATGAGTTTCTTTCATTTTCCACAGATGTCAAAAGTACAAATGCCTCTTTAATGGCTAAAGTGAAATATTCCAGCATTAATATTCCTCAAACACATATTAAAAGGCCATGTATTGGTTTAGAAGAAAACAACACACTATCCTTATTCAGAACATCTGCTAAATCTATTCTGACATAGACACTGGAAGCATTTTCCAGGTCAAAGTCCTGCTCCAAATATTTGGAAAAGACCGTCTGGAGAGTTGACCACAGTTTGTTGGACCAATTTGACCACTGTTAATAGAATATTTACAACATTCTGATAAATATTGCACCACAAAAACATAGGGAAAGCACATACGTTGAATTCTATTTCTAATGGCAAATGTTGTTCAAAGTTCTATTGTAATAGACATAATATTGATAATCATACATGATTTTGATATCAAAGGACTCTATCAATGGGCCGGGTGGCTAGTTTCAAAAACGTCGAGACAGAACGTTCATGAAGTCTGGAGCCTAGACAATAAATGTAAACGTTGTCAGTGGCAACGAAAGGTATCACTTCCGAGTGAAAGGTTGTTAAATTATTTCAAGATGGCTGCCCCCTCGCAGATGGCAACCTCTGAGCTGTACTGCTGGGAAGGCGATTGGGATTTACCGTCTGTCAACAATGAGTGTTTAATTGTATTGGTAAGATATCAATTATGATGTAATTCCAGCAATAACAACACTGCAAGACAGCACAGCTTGGCTGCCATCATATTCAGTTGCAAGCTAATGTCAATGTTCATGACGTTGGCTTGGACATCACGTCTCTCACTGACATGGCTATCTATTAACATTAGCTGTCTAGCTATTTGTAATAAACATTTCACCGTAACTACCGGTAACGATTAGTATTTTTGCATGATAGTTATCGTTATATGGGCCGTTACCATGTAATTGCATTGCAAGGGGAACATTGTTACATTAGCATCTACGGCTGGCTGATTTATACCCCTTTCAGACACTGTTAACCTTTCAGACAATTTAAAAATGGTCGCTATCGACCCGTTACTGTAGCGACGTCCTATTAGTTAACTTAGCTAGCTAACAGCAGCTAACTAGCAAGAACGGCAGCATGCACTGGCAATTTGCAAATACATCTCACAAGAATGTAGAGTATTGAATGTACTTAGCTAACCTCAATCAATGCAAACAAGAAGGTTTAGTTAAACAGCTGTAAGTACAGTAAACCTTCACTCTACCTGCCTTTGTGTGTTTCTCAGTGAAGGCTACTCAGAGGAGGAAGGGGAGGACCATCCTACTCTGTGAATTTCAGAAACACTATGGTGTAGCCGGAGGACACCTAGTTTCCATCTTCCTCTGGGTACATTGACTTAAATTTAAACCTTAGAGGCTCATGGTTCTCACCCACTTTCATAGACTTACACAGTAATTATAATGACTTCCAGAGGACGTTCTCCAACCTATCAAACCTCTTGCAGCATGAACTGACATGTTGTCTATCCGATCAAAGGATCAGAGAATGAATCTAGTACCGTAAGCATAATCTACAGCTAGCTAGCACTGCAGTGTATAACATTTGGTGAGTAGTTGACTCAGAGAGAAAGAGAATAGTTTTACAGTTTAAAAAAAGTATTTCTTCAAAATAGAAGGAGAAACAGCAGAATGAGCAAGAGAGAGGGGGAGCGAGCTATATTTTTAGTAGTTTACCTTTCACTTACTTAGCTAGCTAGCTAATGCAGCTAATTTAGCCTACTCAACAACCTGACTCAAACAGAGAGGAATGCTATTTTAATGTTAGCTAGCTAGCTAAGGCTATCCTAGTCAAGATAAGCTTTTGGTTTTATTAATTTATTGCCACAGAGCCAGTCGGTGTAACTGCTAAACTGCTTGCTGTTCACAGGACTGTGTGATTGTACACATGGATTGGATTGTGGGTTTGCTAGCGTGTTAGTTCTAGTAGCTATGTTGACTATGACGTTAATTGATATGGTGACAACGATGTAGGCTGTGTAGGGGTTAGCGTTAGCGATTATGGTATGACGGTTTGGTTTGTAGAGTTTTTTTGTTTTGTTTGTTGCCTGGTCACAGACCGATGTTGTGTTGTGCATTGAAGTCCACAAGTGAAGGGAAAAGGAGAGAGGAGGAGACCATGTAGATGCGAGAAGGATTTATTCAGTGAGCAAAGTGATGATGCTGTATGGCGCTGTTATGAAAGTGAACTGTGTGTGCGGGTGATCAGGGCTGTATTCATTCTAGAGGTCGACCGATTATGATTTTTCAATACCGATACCGATTATTGGAGGACCAAAAAAAGCCGATACCGATTAATCGGACGATTTAAAATAAAAAATAAAAAAAATATAAAAAAAATGTTTTGAAAAAATGTGTATTTATTTGTAATAAGGACAATTACAACAATACTGAATTTACACTTATTTTAACACATCAATAAAATCAATTTAGCCTAAAATAATAATGAAACATGTTCAATTTGGTTTAAATAATGCAACAACAAAGTGTTGGAGAAGAAAGTAAAAGTGCAATATTGTGCCATGTAAGAAAGCTAACTTTTAAGTTCATTGCTCAGAACATGAGAACATGAAAGCTGGTGGTTCCTTTTAACATGAGTCTTCAATATTCCCAGGTAAGAAGTTATAGGTTGTAGTTATTATGGGAATTATAGGACTATTTCTCTCTCTACCATTTGTATTTCATATACCTTTGACTATTGGATGTTCTTATAGGCACTTTAGTATTGCCAGCCTAATTTCGGGAGTTGATAGGCTTGAAGTCATAAACAGTGCTGCGCTGCAAGCATTGCTAAGAGCTGCTGTTTGAATGAATGCTTACGAGCATGCTGCTGCCTACCACCGCTCAGTCAGACTGCTCTATCAAATATCAAATCCCATACTTAATTATAACATAATAAACACACAGAAATATGAGCCTTTGGTCATTAATATGGTCAAATCCACAAACTATCATTTCGAAAACAAAATGTTTATTCTTTCAGTGAAATACGGAACCATTCCATATTTATAAGTCTAAATATTACTATTACATTGCACAACCTTCAATGTTATGTCATAATTATGTAAAAATCTGGTAAATGAATTCCGGTCTTTGTTAGTAATCAATGGCCTTTCAACAGTTTGCAACGAGCCAGGCGGCCCAAACGGCTGCATATACCCTGACTCTGCTTGCACTGAACGCAAGGGAAGTGACACAATTTCCCGAGTTAATATTGCCTGCTAACATGAATTTCTTTTAACTACATATGTAGGTTTTAAAAAATATACTTGTGTATTGATTTTAAGAAAGGCATTGATGTTTATGGTTCGGTACATTGTTGCAACGATGGTGCTTATTTCACGAATGCGCTTTTGATAAGTCATCACCCGTTTGGCGAAGTTGAAGTATGCTGTGATTCGATGATAAATTAACATGCATCGCATTGATTATACGCTGAACAAGCTAGTTAACCTAGTAATATCATCAACAATGTGTAGTTAGTTAGTGATTATGTGAAGATTGATTGTTTTTTTTATAAGATAAGTTTAATGCTTGCTAGCAACTTACCTTGGCTCCTTGCAGCCACAAGGTCCTTTTGATGCTGCACTTGCGTAACAGGTGGTCAGCCTGCCACGCAGTCTCCTCGTGGAGTGCAATGTAATCGGCCATAATCGGCGTCCAAAAAGGCAGATTACCGATTGTTATGAAAACTTGAAATCGGCCCTAATTAATCGGCCAGACCTTTAATCATAATTCAACATAGGAATGCAGCATAGCCTAACACACGATTAACCACACAGACCATGCAGGTGTTTGGCTACCCTCCCAAAGTTATAGCTCTGAAGTTGACAAATGAAGAGGAACTAATGAAGGAATCTGTGCAGTGTGCAATCTTGGAAGACATCTGGTGCGAAGATAAGGCTATTCTTAAGGCTATTGTCTGGTGCCCTTTGTCTTACATGCACCTCTCTATACACAGCTTTTATGGGATATGGCTTTATTAGCTAACTCCAAGCCTCTCGCTACACTGCAGCAGAGGCAACTGGCTTTAGGTCCCCCCTCAGTTTCTTACAGGAAATTCCTGGTATGTTCATCATGGTACCCTTGTATTCAAAACCCAAAGATTGTGTTGTACGTATCTGACTGGAAGCAGTATTTTTGATTTAGCTGAACATTCTTCCAATGTAAAACCTCTAATAATGTTCCATTTGGTTTGCTCTTAATACAAGGCCACCCAAAAAATCTATTGTATTACAGTAAACCACAACATTTCCATTGTGCATGTTCAGTTAAATGACTGATGTGTTCACAAGCCACATATGACAGCTTATAATACCTTGCAGGCTTGACTAAACCAGACTTGAGCATCATAAGCTACCTTTCCCCCCTGGAAAATTTTTAGACATTAAACTTTTTTTATTAACATGTATATTTTGGACCCACATCTTACTGGAGGGAACAAGATGTTAAATGTGGGTCTGGAAAGTGACTTTCCTCCCCTGATACTTTTTTTTGTGGTTGGAAAATGCACATCTTGCTTGCTTTTAGTTTGTCTCAGTGTCGTCTCTAAAACCACAAATTGGCTATTGAACTGCAGCCATGTTAGTGACACATCAAACTCTTGGATGAACTCTTGTCTGGAAATGAGCAATTTCATTCAGAGTTTTCCAGGATGCCCCCCGGGTTTTCACTGCAACTGGGTAAATTTGTGTCTGATGATGTGTCACATTCACAGACCTCATTATTTCCATGCAGTTAACTGGCAAAATGTCACTGCATTTAGGCTAGAGGTCTGTACATTCAACCTATTAGGTAATTGCAAAAGTGAATTAGAGAACCCTCCAGATTTTTCTTTAAAAAATCTAAATTTTTGAGTTACTTAAAAATTACAGCATTAGCATATCTACTTGATGGTTACTTGCTGGATTAGCCTATGTTTATAGCATATGTTATTGCCAATGGCTAGTCTAATTATCATTTTAAGCATAGTTAATTGGAAAATCATGTAAGAGATTGATGTTTAGTTAGTAACAGACTGATGCTGAGACTCAGATTTGTTCACTTTAAAATGTAGGTCAAACCAAAACAATGATTTCAAAGTTTAACAAACCGTACAACTCTATGCACAGGGACTACTTTTAACAATGCAAAAACACATTTACTTGAAAAACAGTGCAGATGCAGAGTTTGGCATACATATTAAAGTGAAAAAACTAATTCAGTAGTAGCCTACCATGTCTTTCTACTACAGGCAAGTGGCATTCATACATATCTAGAAGAGGAGTCTCTCTTTACATTCCTCAGATGAGAAGTGTGTTGCTCTGTTTTATTAAGCAATGATGGAAAAAATGATTGCAAGTGCAGTGTAGGCTAGCACTCAATTACCTGCACCTGTTTGTAGTCTCTCATGCAGAGTAGAGGACGGTGGGGTCCGAATACTTATGTAAATAAGGTAATTCTGTTTTTTGCAATTTTAAATACATTTGTAAACATTTCTAAAAACCTTTTTTCACTTTGTTATTATGGGGTATTGTGTTTAGATTGTTGAGGAAATGTTTCTATTTAATCCACTTTAGAGTAAGGCTGTAACGTAACAATGTGGAAGAAGTGAAGGGGTCTGAATACTTTCTCGAATGCACTATATAGTATATACACTGAGTGTACAAAACATTAAAAACACCTTCCTAATATTGAGTTTCAGCCCCTTTGCCCTCAGAACAGTCTCAATTCGTCGGGGCATGGACTACAAGGTGTCGAAAGCGTTCCACAGGGATGCTGGCACATATTGACTCCAATGCTTCCCACAGTTGTCAAGTTGGCTGAATGTCCTTTAGGTTGGGGACCATTCTCGATACACTTTGGAAACTGTTGTGTGAAAAAGCCAGCAGTGTTGCAGTTCATGACACTCAAACCGGTGTGCCTGGCACCTACTACCATACCCTGTTCAAAGGCACTTCAATATTTTGTCTTGCCCATTCACCCTCTGAATGGCACACATACACAATCCATGTCTCAAGGCTTAAAAATCATTATTTCACTGATCTCCTCCCATTCACTGATTTTTAAATTGGATTTAACAGGTGACATCAATAAGGGGATCATAGCTTTCACCTGGATTCACCTGGTCAGTCTGTTATGGAAAGAGCAGGTGTTCCTTGTGTTTTATGTGTGTGTGTGTGTGTGTGTGTGTGTGTGTGTTATGGTATGCAGTATGCACAATAATTCACCTAGGCTACATATCTGTATAGGCCTACCAATATATTATTTATGTCTGTTAGACCTGTAGGGAAGATATGAATATATGAATGTTTTATTTTCAGTCCAGCTAGTCTTCGGTTTACGACCGAAGGAGGTATTTCCTAATAAAGTCATAGCCATGATGTCAGGTTTTGATGTGTTTAATGACATTTTTTTCCAACCAGTTGGGTAACCTTGGCCAACAGCGGACAACTTCTCTCCATTCCTCCCTCCTAACTTTCACTGGCTATTCCATTATTGAAGATCTAGTTCTGCCTTCTTGAGTTTTTCTTTCAATCTGAAGTGAGATCTGTCCTTCACAGTGGATCACCAGACCCAATGTTGATACTATTTCTGTACATTGTACACTCTAAATAAGCTATGGTTGTGTACTGTACTTGACTTCTTACAAATGTCTACTTGTGATTGTGATATGATCAGTTTGTCATTGTTGTGGGCAGACCCTATATTACATGATTATATGTCTTCTGAGGTAAAATGTATTGAATGACTGTATCTAAATGATTTTAATGTGTTATCGGTTTTGATGATTGTAGGATATATTAAAGCAATAAGGCCATTCTCAATGCCCTGGGGCCAGCTGAAAGTGGGGTTTGTAAGTACTTGCGGACACTGTGGAAGGAATTACCTCTTCTTTTCCATGAAATGACGTCTCGTCACGCCTGTCTGCAAGCGTAGTCAGGTCGATCTGTTCAACTTTGCCAAACCACATATATAGGAATTAGAGGTCGGCCGATTAATCGGAATGGCCGATTAATTAGGGCTGATTTCAAGTTTCCATAACAATCGGAAATCGGTATTTTTGGACACTGATTTAAATTCTTATAAAAAACAATCAATCATAATCACTAGTTAACTACACACGGTTGATGATATTACTAGTTTATCTAGCGTGTCCTGCGTTGCATATAATCAATGCGGTGCGCATTCGCAAAAAAAAAGAATAAACGCTTTGTTTTTTCGAATTGATAGTTTCCGGATTCGACCATATTAATGACCGAAAGCTCATGTGTGTTAAAGTGTTATAATTAAGTCTATGATTTGATAGAGCAGTCTGACTGAGCGATGGTAGGCACCAGCAGGCTCATAAGCATTCATTCAAACAGCACTTTCGTGCGTTTGGCCAGCAGCTCTTCAATTGCGCTGTTTATGACTTCAAGCCTATCAACTCCCTTGATTAGGCTGGTGTAACCGATGTGAAATGGCTAGCTAGTTAGCAGGGTGCGCGCTAATAGTGTTTAAAACTTCACTGTGTCACAACTTCCACCGGGTTGGCTCTCCTGCCTGTTCGGGCGGTGCTCAAGGTCGTCGTCCTACTAGCCACTACCGATCCCTTTTTCATTTGTCTGTTGGTTTTGTCTTATTAGTTTCACCTGTGTGTATTTTAGTTTAATTAGCGTCCTTATATTTAGTAGGTTGTCCCGCCCTTGTTTTGTGCGGGATTGTTTTGTATTCCTGTTATTTGGTGGGGTTCATGTGTTTTATTCTCCGGACTATTTTGGCCCTGCTTTGGATTATTCACCCTGATGGTGTTGGGTTGACCGTCGTTTTTGTGCGCTGGAGAATAAACTGTCTAATCACTGAAACCTGCTCTCTGCGCCTGATTCCACCCACCTTGGTAAATCGTGACAGAATCCCGCACCAACAATGGAATCAGCAGGAGCAGCCGCGTCTCCTCTCCCATCGATGGAAGAGAGCGTCCTCCATCACACCAGCGTGCTTCACCGGATTGGTTCTGCCATGGACCAAATGATGGAGAGGATGGATCGATGGGAGAGGAGTGGCCTTCCCATCTCATCTCCAGTACCCCCTTCTTCAGCACCTCCTGTTCCTGCGACCACATCTGGCTCCGGGGCTCTTCAGCTGACGCTCCCACGGGAGTATGACAGAACGGCGGCTGGGTGCCAGGGTTTCCTTCTTCAACTGGAACTATACCTGGCTACCGTGCGTCCTGCTCCCTCCGGAGAGGAGAGCGTGAGCGCCTCGTCTCCTGCTTGACTGGGCGAGCCCTCGAGTGGGCCAACGCAGTGTGGAATGGTCCGGACTCAGCGAGGGATAATTACCCAGAGTTCACCCGCCGATTCCGAGCTGTGTTTGACCATCCACCAGAGGGTCGGGCGGCGGGTGAACGGCTGTTCCACCTGCGTCAGGACACGAGGAGCATACAGGACTTTGCTCTGGAGTTCAGGACCTTGGCCGCAGGAGCAGGGTGGAATGACAGGGCCTTGATCGATCATTTCAGATGCAGTCTCAGGGAGGACGTCCGCAGGGAGCTGGCATGTCGGGACACCACATTCACACTGGATGAACTCATTGACTTGGCTATCCGTCTCGACAACCTGCTGGCTGCCCACGGGCGTTCCGATTAGGCCCTATCGTTTCCACTTCCCAGCCCTCCTGCCCCTATCCCTATGGAATTAGGAGGGGCGGCTTCGAGGGGGACCGGAGGAGGAGTGTCCTCCTGCACCAGTTGTGGTCGACGAGGGCACACGTCCGACCGGTGCTGGAGGAATGGGAGGGCAGGCGGAGCACTGCTCGATCACCCCAGGTGAGTAAGCACCCAGACTCACCCAGAGCTTCCTGTCGGTCATGTGTATGTGTTGACTTCTTTCCCTGGGTTTTATCCTCTCTACAGCATAAGGCGCTAGTCGATTCAGGCGCAGCTGGGAATTTCATGGATCGTGGGCTTGCGTTAAGGCTAGGGATTCCCTGGTGTCGTTAGACCCTACCTTTCCCCGTGCACTCCTTAGATAGCCGACTATTAGGGTCAGGAGTAATTAGGGAGGCTACGGTGCCGCTGGACATGGTAACGCAGGGGGATCATAAGGAGCAGATTAGTCTGTTCCTTATAGATTCACCTGCGTTTCCAGTGGTGTTGAGGGTTCCCTGGTTAGCTCAACACAACCCGGTGATTTCCTGGCGACAGGGGGCTCTTAAGGGGTGGTCAGAGGAGTGTTCAGGTAGGTGCATAGGAGTTGCCGTTGGTGCGACTACGGTGGAGAGTCCAGACCAAGTTTCCACCGTGCGCATTCCCCTCTGAATATGCCGATTTGGCTATCGCCTTCAGTAAAAAGAGGCGACCCATTACCACCCCCATCGTCGAGAGGACTGCGCGATAAACCTTCTGGAGAACGCTGCACTTCCTAGGAGTCACATGTATCCATTGTCCCAGGAGGAGACGGTAGCGATGGAGACATATGTTGCTGAATCGCTGGGACAGGGGGACATTCGGCCCTCCGCATCACCCGTCTCATCAAGCTTCTTTTTTTGTGAAAAAGAAGGATGGAGGTCTGCATCCGTGCATTGATTATAGAGGTCTAAATTCCAGCACAGTGGGGTTTAGTTACCCACTACCTCTCATCGCTACGGCGGTGGAATCATTTCACGGGGCGCGCTTCTTCACAAAACTGGACCTGAGGAGCGCGTATAATCTGGTGCGTATCCGGGGGAGGAGATGAGTGGAAAACCGCATTTAGTACTACATCTGGTCATGAGTACCGCGTCATGCCATACGGGTTGAAGAATGCTCCAGCCGTCTTCCAATCCTTCGTAGATGAGATTCTCCGAGACCTGATCGGGCAGGGAGTGGTAGTGTACATCGATGACATCTTGATCTATTCTGCCACAAGCGCGGCACATGTGTCTCTGGTGCGTAAGGTTCTTGGGCGACTGCTGGAGCATGACCTGTATTGCAAGGCGGAGAAATGTGTGTTTTTCAAACAGTCCGTTTTCCTTCCTGGGGTATCGTATTTCCACCTCCGGGGTGGTGATGGAGGATGACCGCGTTACAGCCGTGGGTAATTGGCCATCAAAGGTATATGAAATACAAATCGTATAGAGAGAAATAGTCCTATAATAACTACAACCTAAAACGTCTTACCTGGGAATATTGAAGACTCATGTTAAAAGGAACCACCTGCTTTCATATGTTCTCATGTTCTGAGCAAGGAACTTAAACGTTAGCTTTCTTACATGGCACATATTGCACTTTTACTTTCTTCTCCAACACTTTGTTTTTGCATTATTTAAACCAAATTGAACATGTTTCATTATTTGAGGCTACATTGATTTAATTGATGTGTTATATTAAGTTAAAATAAGTGTTCATTCAGTATTGTTGCAATTGTCATTATTACAAATACATTTAAAAAATCGGTCGATCAATCGGTATCGGCTTTTTTTGGTCCTCCAATAATCGGTATCGGCGTTGAAAATTCATAATCGGTCAACCTCTAATAGGAATGTAATTTTATGTATAGCTATCAGCCATACACAATCAAATGTTGCTGTGTATTTGCCTTGTCAATCTACAGTGCAATGTGTCTTTAGGCTACTTTGTATCAAGCCTGCTGCAATACAACAATTGCTTTGAGATCCATTGAAAGGCATATTAATGCAGTCACTTACTGTTTGCTTATTTCATTCTGGAATATGATTTTTCCTTGTGAGTGCAGGACGACACAGTAAGCAGAACTGCAGGACCATTCCATGAATGGTGACCTGGGCCCAGATTGACAACTTTCTTAAGAGGAAATTTCTTCTTAACTGCCATTTTTTCCCATAACTCTAGATTTATGAAGAAAGTCAAGCAAAGTTGCTATTCCTAAAAAAAATGTAATTGTAAATGTTCTTGCTCTATTTCTTATGTTTCTCCTTAACTCCTCAAAAAGTTAAGAATAAATTAGATTCTTGAAAATAAAGTTATTGGATTTGTTCTTAATTCCAACATAGCTAAACCCTTGTCCTAAACTCTGGGCAGTGAGAGAATAAGCTCATGAAAGCAATTGAACATGTTTAATTCACTCACAAACTTCATCTGAAAGTTTCTGTATGGATTATTTTAAACCCAACAACATGTTTTAGAACAGTAATCTCAGTACGAATTATGCTAACATGATTGCCATTGCTGGATAGATAGCTAGCTAAATTAGTTGCCTTGCAACAAACATTTTAAGATTCAGAAGATATTTGAGAAATTTGTAAGAAAATCATAAGATATTGTTGAGGAATTGCACTTACAAACTATCTTATGAACTTGTTTTTTTTCTTAAAAGCTTAAGTTCTTGTGTAAGAAGTGTTTTATGAATCTTGGCATTGGTCTTAGTTTGAGAATGTAGGCTATGTTTAGACACCTAATCTGTTTCTATTAGGCCTATTGAAGTTTCTCCTTCACAAGCCTTTTTACTCTGGTATTTTACTGCGTTCCTTCTACTTTTCAATCTCCTTACAGGTTATTTATCTCTTCAGGAACAGTTTGTTACATCACAACTGGCAAAGCTACCCGCCACTCCCCTTCCCTTGCGTAATCACACTGCATGCTCCAGGACTCTTTCAGGCAGGGCAGGCTCCACATCCTTTCTTCCATAATCTCCATCCGAACAGTCCACAGCAAGAAATGTCCCTCCCATTGATAAAAATAAGTATTGTGTAATCTACAGTTGAAGTTGGAAGTTTACATACACCTTAACCAAATACATTTAAACTCAGTTTTTCATAATCCCTGACATTAAATTCTAGTAAATATTCCCTGTCTTGGATCAGTTAGGAACACCACTTTATTTTAAGAATGTGAAATGTCAGAATAATAGTAGAGCAAATTATTTATGTCAGCTTTTATTTCTTTCATCACATTCCCAGAGGGTCAGGAGTTTACATACACTCAATTAGTATTTGGTAGCATTGCCTTTAAATTGTTCAACTTGGGTCAAATGTTTTGGGTAGCTTCCCACAATAAGTTGGGTGAATTTTGGCCCATTCCTCCTGACAGAGCTGATGTAACCGAGTCAGGTAAATCAGCCTCTTTGCTTGCACACAATTTTTCAGTTCTGCCCACACATTTTCTATAGGATTCAGGTCAGGGCTTTGTGATGGCCACTCCAATACCTTGACTTTGTTGTCCTTAAGCCATTTTTCCACAACTATGGAAGTATGCTTGGGGTCATTGTCCATTTGGAAGACCCATTTGCGATCAAGTTTTAACTTCCTGACTGATGTCTTGAGATATTGCTTCAATATAGCCACATCATTTTCCTACCTCATGATGCCATCTATTTTGTGAAGTGCACCAGTCCCTCCTGCAGAAAGCACCCCCACAACATGATGCTGACACTCCCGTGCTTCATGGTTGGGATGGTGTTCTTTGGCTTGCAAGCCTCCCCTCTTTTCCTCTAAATATAACAATGGTCATTATGACCAAACAGTTCTATTTTTGTTTCGTCAGAACAGAGGACATTTCTCCAAAAAGTACGAACTTTGTCCCCATGTGCAGTTGCAAACGGTAGTCTGGATTTTTTTATGGCTGTATTGGAGCAGTGGCTTCTTCCTTGCTGAGCGGCCTTTCAGGTTATGTTGATATAGGACTCGTTTTACTGTGGATATAGATACTTTGGTACCTGTTTCCTCCAGCATCTTCACATGGTCCTTTGCTGCTATTCTGGGATTGATTTGCACTTTTCGGACCAAAGTACGTTTATCTCTAGCAGACCGAACACGTCTCCTTCCTAAGTGGTATGACGGCTGCGTGGTCCCATGGTGTTTATACTTGCTTACTATTGTTTGTACAGATGAACGTGGTACCTTCAAGCATTTGGAAATTGCTCCCAAGGATGAACCAGACTTGTGGAGGTCAACAATTTTGTTATCTGAGGTCTACATCCACAGGTACAGCCATCACTAACATTGAGTGGCTGTTGCCAACATACTGACTCAACTCTAGCCACTTTAATAATGGAATAATTGATGTAACCAATTTATCACTAGCCACTTAATATAATGCTTGCCCTACCCTACATTACTCATCTCATATGTATATATTGTACTCTATACCATCTACTGCATTTTGCCATCTTGATGTAATTAAATGTATCACTAGCCACCTTAATATAATGTTTTCATACCCTACATTACTCATCTCATATGTATATACTGTACTCTATACCATCTACTGCATCTTGCCTATGCCGTTCGGCGATCACTCATTCATATGTTTTAAATGTACATATTCTTATTCATTCCTTTACACTTGTGTGTATAAGGTAGTTGTGAAATTGTTAGATATTACTGCATGGTCAGAACTAGAAGCACAAGCATTTCGCTACACTCGCATTAACATCTGCTAACCATGTGTATGTGACAAATACATTTGATTTCATTTTAAATGAAATTATGTCAATTAGCCTATCAGAAGCTTCTAAAGCCATGGCATAATTTTCTGGATTTTTCCAAGCTGTTTAAAGGCACAGTCAACTTAGTGTATGTAAACTTCTGACCCACTGGAATTGTGATACAGTGAAATAATCTGTAAACTATTGTTGGAAAATTTACTTGTGTCATGCACAAAGTAGATGTCCTAACCGACTTGCCAAAACTATAGTTTGTTAACAAGAAATTTGTGGAATGGTTGAAAAACAAGTTTTAATGACTCCAACCTAAATGTATGTAAACTTCCGACTTCAACTGTACATTGTTACATCTACCGGTGTTTATGTGCATCCACACAGATTAGGGAAGGTTTTTACAAATAATTAATTATTTTAATTAATTATAATTAATTGCAACTGCGCAACTGTTTTTTTCCTATCCTTTTCAGAAGGCTCAATGTCTCATTCCTAGTGTCAACCTTTAAATTCATCCTTTTTGTTGTTCCGGGTGTTTTTGTCTTTGGGGTTCCTGAGTGGCGCAGCGGTCTAAGGCACTGCATTTGTAGTATAGGCTTCACTACAGACCCTGGTTTTATTCCAGGCTGTATCACAACCGGCTGAGATTGGGAGTTCCATAGGGCGGGCGCACAATTGGCCAAGCCTCGTCCGGGTTAGGGTTTGGCCGGGGTAGGCCAGACTTTGCTGTGGTGCTAAAGGTTATCGAGTATAGCCTGGTGTCTGTGGTGTCTAGTCTTAGGCAGCCTATCCCACAGTCCTGTTTAGATGCTTGCTGTTTGTTTTTACACACTGTCTATTGGGTCCTAAGGGTCTGCCTTAATTGAGGTGTTCATTCCTCCCTACCCCTCCCTATATGTTAGTGGAATTATGTTGAGCCCAGCTCGGATGCTTCCTGGGTTTTTTGGCCTGTTTAAAAAACAAAATGTGTACACAAGGCTGTGGAAACTAAGGTATGTCTGGCTCAACATGTTTTAGCTCAGCGTTAATCTGTTAATCATCTCCCTTTACTTCAGGCTTATGCAAAGTTTGCAGGCGCACCCCTCAAACTTCACAAGATCGGCAACCCCTGGAGAAGTCCCACTGGTAAGATGTCTTGTCTTTCGTTTTTAGATCCTTTAATTTTTTTGTTGTCTCGTCTCGAGAAACATGGCTGCATTAATTCACTTCAGAACTAGGCATATTCTCCTATAATCAAAGGGAACACAGGGAGACTAATACATGGAATGGAAGACCAGGGAGAATGCCTGCCCTGAAGACCAGGGAGAATGGGAGTCTCTCTCGGCCCAGTGACATCATCATCCACCTCAGGAAACAGGTGACCGAGAGACCGCCTGCTCATGTACAGTACAGCACAGTCCTCTGCTTTGTCTGAAATTGTTGCTCCGTACTCTGTTCCACACTTTCTTAAAGTGAATTATGGCCCCTGAATTCAAAACTACTGATGGATTCTCGTCACATTTCCTATGACCCGATTTCCCATTGAGAAAAGCAATGTCTCCTATGATCTTTCCTCCCATCCCTCAAGCTCAATTAAATATACACTTTAGCTAATGCCCAGATGGAACCCATTATCCAAGATAATAACTGCCCCCTGACTGTGGTAGGTGGGTTGTGAGCTACTGCAGTAGGGATGTTGGAAACCACAATGCCAAGCAGATTGATAAGTGCTGTGGTGATGTCAATGTGAGCGAACGGGGGAAAGCCTGGTGAGATCATCCCAAAGGATTAGACAGTAAAGGGGTAAGGATAGTGGGGTTTCCAGACAAACCTCCCAAAGTCAGTCAAAAACAGCTTATTTTACCCTCCAGAGTGAGTGAGGGAGGGAGAGAACCTCTCTTAGATTTCCAATCAGGTTGAGTTCTTCTTGATCCCAGCATGCACCATTTTAGACTGACTGCCCTGCAGTCATGAGGTTAGTTGGAAAACACTTGACCCAGAACACCTAGACTGCCAGGAGTCCCATAAAGACCTTCACTTAGAGGTAGCTTTTTAGTTTTTTGAATGGGTTTGTGGAGAATATAGAAAGTGCTAATGGTGTAATCGGGCCAAGGCGGCTCATGGTATTGTTCCAGAAGGGCTTTAAAAACTATTTTGAATACCTGACGACAGCGAGACTGGTTGAAAATGTTGTGGTCCGTGAATCCTGTCGTGATGTTTGTGAAAGGTGATGAATCTCCTGAAGTGTGTTGTGATATGATCCTATCTTTCAGAAATACAATGCCGACTTCGACCTGTCTGCCAAAGAGGAAGCAGACACTCTGGCCTTCATCTCACTCCTGGAGGAAAAACTGATGCCAGCTCTGGTGAGGATCACTGTTACTCAAAGAGAACAAGAGTGATAGGGAGGGGGCTGAAGGGAATGAGAGAGAGCGTGTGTATGTGGAGAGAATGAGTGAAGGAGGTTGTAGAAGACATTTCTGCAAGAATGAGATGACGTGGTAAATGTCACTAGTTGTGCACTAGTGACTGGGTTGTGCCACATCACTCCGATTATGGCAAAAAGTTGTTAGAATTTGCTTAATTTATTTTATTTTGTCAGATAACTCTCTGTCTCGCGAGACAAATTGTAGGTAATTATACCTGGTGCTTTATTGTGTCCTATAAAGAAATACCTCAAACCGTGTCAACATGGAACAACCTGTGGCTTCCTGCAGCACTTTGAAGTGGGATAAACAGCCACTGTGCTCTCAATGCCAAAATGTGTAGCTCAACTGCTGTATTTTGTGTCTGTTTGAAATAATCTGAAGATCCGAAGGATTCTAATTCATAGTAGCTACTATGTCATTACCTCTAGCTTGTGGAAGCCCGTTTGCATCTCTTTCACACTTTTGTGCTTCTCTCTCTTTCTGGTCTAGGTCTATACTCGGTGGATTGACCCTAAGAACTATGTGGAGGTGACTCGGCGCTGGCATGCAACACATGCCCCATTCCCCCTGAACTTCTTCCTGCCCGGCAGCATTCAGCGCCAGCAGCTTGAGAGGCTGAGGCTGGTCAGGGGAGATGAAGAGTTGAAGGAGGTGAGTGGAGGGGGAGATGGGTGTACCTACCCTACATCTTCCAAGGCAACTGTTGTTTTAATAGTCTTTCTAATCTTTCCAAATAAAATGTTATGGTGCCCTTTGCAACCAGTCTAGTATGGGGGGGGCATACTGTATTGGTACCATTTCATTTCTAATGTTTATACAGAATTCTTAATGTAAAAAATAACATTGGGATGATTTAAACAAAAAATTGGTATGAAGGAAAACCTTATCTACATATATTGTTGAGGAAGCATCACTCTGTGAAAATGTCACCTGATACCAAAATATGCGGTTGGCACTCATGCAGTCATGCATCAAGGAAGGAATCCATGCTGAAACGCCTGTGCACAGTAAAAAGCAATAAACAATTTTCTAAATGAAAAAATAGGTTAAAGAGTATTTCCTGAATGCCAACCACATGTTTTGGTTTTGAGTTCTTGTCCAGTTCGGTCTTGTACAACACACATTGAAATATACCACTGCCATTAGCAAGTTAGACTACTACTTTTCATTAAAAACACCTAAAAGGGGCCATAAAATTCCAGTTGTGTGAATTTGGATAGGTTATCCCCCCCAAAAAAAGAATGATGTGGGGGTGTTGCGCTGTGATTAAACCATGTGCTGAGAGAGGTGTGAACATTGGACTTGCCTCCGTAGCTGAGCTGACGCATGCTTCAGACATCATTGCTCCCTGTGATGATGTAATGGTTTATAGGGTTGCCATGGGAACTCGACTTGTTTCAAAAAGCGCTGGTCCAGGGCAAAGCCTTACCTAAATACACGGCTCTGGTCCAGGGTACCTTTTTTCAGTCTTGTAATGGTTAAAGACCTCCCCCCAAAAAAAAAAACACCATTCTGCACTAACTGTAATTTTGATTCAGACATTTGGAACAACACAAATAAATAATCATAACATTTAAAACTATATAAATATAATATACAAAAATATGACTCATAATTATCAAAAAGTGCCTGGACACAGCCCTTAGCTGTGGTATATTGGCCATATATCACAAACCCCCGAGGTGCCAATACTTCCGGCGCCGACAGAGATGGCCGCCTCGCTTTGCGTTCCTAGGAAACTATGCAGTTTTTTTTTTTACGTGTTATTTCTTACATTAGTACCCCAGGTCATCTTAGGTTTCATTACATACAGTCGAGAAGAACTACTGTATATAAGATCAGCGTCAACTCACCATCAGTACGACCAAGAATATGTTTTTCGCGACGCGGATCCTGTGTTCTGCCTTACAAACAGGACAACGGAATGGATCGCATGCAGCGACCCAAAAAAACTACTCCGAAAAAGAGGAAAACGAGGCGGTCTTCTGGTCAGACTACGGAGACGGGCACATCGTGCCCCACTTCCTAGCATTCTTCTTGCCAATGTCCAGTCTTTTGACAACAAGGTTGATGAAATCCGAGCAAGGGTAGCATTCCAGAGGGACATCAGAGACTGTAACGTTCTGAGCTTCACGGAAACATGGCTCACTGGAGAGACGCTATCCGAAGCGGTGCAGCCAACGGGTTTCTCCACGCATCGCGCCGACAGAAACAAACACCTTTCTGGTAAGAAGAGGGGTGGGGGTGTATGCCTTATGGCTAACGAGGCATGGTGCGATGAAAGAAACATACAGGAACTCAAATCCTTCTCAAATCCACGACTCCATTTTGCTGATACCTGCCTACAGACAAAAACTAAAAAATGAAGCTCCCACGCTGAGGTCTGTCCAACGCTGGTCCGACCAAGCTGACTCCACACTCCAAGACTGCTTCCATCACGTGGACTGGGACATGTTTCGTATTGCGTCAGATAACAACATTGACGAATACGCTGATTCGGTGTGCGAGTTCATTAGAACGTGCGTTGAAGTTGTCGTTCCCATAGCAACGATTAAAACATTCCCTAACCAGAAACCGTGGATTGATGGCAGCATTCGCGTGAAACTGAAAGCGCGAACCACTGCTTTCAATCAGGGCAAGGTGTCTGGTAACATGACTGAATACAAACAGTGCAGCTATTCCCTCCGTAAGGCTATCAAACAAGCTAAGCGTCAGTACAGAGACAAAGTAGAATCTCAATTCAATGGCTCAGACACAAGAGGCATGTGGCAGGGTCTACAGTCAATCACGGACTACAGGAAGAAATCCAGTCCAGTCACCGACCAGGATGTCTTGCTCCCAGGCAGACTAAATAACTTTTTTGCCCGCTTTGAGGACAATACAGTGCCACTGACACGGCCTGCAATGGAGCATGAGGTCTCTCCTTCACTGCAGCCGAGGTGAGTAAAACATTTAAACGTGTTAACCCTCGCAAGGCTGCAGGCCCAGACGGCATCCCCAGTCGTGCCCTCAGAGCATGCGCAGACCAGCTGGCTGGTGTGTTTACGGACATATTCAATCAATCCCTATACCAGTCTGCTGTTCCCACATGCTTCAAGAGGGCCACCATTGTTCCTGTTCCCAAGAAAGCTAAGGTAACTGAGCTAAACGACTACCGCCCCGTAGCACTCACTTCCGTCATCATGAAGTGCTTTGAGAGACTAGTCAAGGACCATATCACCTCCACCCTACCTGACACCCTAGACCCACTTCAATTTGCTTACCGCCCAAATAGGTCCACAGACGATGCAATCTCAACCACACTGCACACTGCCCTAACCCATCTGGACAAGAGGAATACCTATGTGAGAATGCTGTTCATCGACTACAGCTCGGCATTCAACACCATAGTACCCTCCAAGCTCGTCATCAAGCTCGAGACCCTGGGTCTCGACCCCGCCCTGTGCAACTGGGTACTGGACTTCCTGACGGGCCGCCCCCAGGTGGTGAGGGTAGGTAACAACATCTCCTCCCCGCTGATCCTCAACACTGGGGCCCCACAAGGGTGCGTTCTGAGCCTTCTCCTGTACTCCCTGTTCACCCACAACTGCGTGGCCACGCACGCCTCCAACTCAATCATCAAGTTTGCGGACGACACAACAGTGGTAGGCTTGATTACCAACAACGACGAGATGGCCTACAGGGAGGAGGTGAGGGCCCTCGGAGTGTGGTGTCAGGAAAATAACCTCACACTCAACATCAACAAAACTAAGGAGATGATTGTGGACTTCAGGAAACAGCAGAGGGAACACCCCCTATCCACATCGATGGAACAGTAGTGGAGAGAGTAGCAAGTTTTAAGTTCCTCGGCATACACATCACAGACAAACTGAATTGGTCCACTCACACAGACAGCATCGTGAAGAAGGCACGTGAAGAAGGCGCAGCAGCGCCTCTTCAACCTCAGGAGGCTGAAGAAATTCGGCTTGTCACCAAAAGCACTCACAAACTTCTACAGATGCACAATCGAGAGCATCCTGGCGGGCTGTATCACCGCCTGGTACGGCAACTGCTACGCCCTCAACCGTAAAGGCTCTCCAGAGGGTAGTGAGGTCTGCACAACGCATCACCGGGGGCAAACTACCTTCCCTCCAGGACACCTACACCACCCGATGTTACAGGAAGGCCATAAAGATCATCAAGGACATCAACCACCCGAGCCACTGCCTGTTCACCCCGCTATCATCCAGAAGGCGAGGTCAGTACAGGTGCATCAAAGCTGGGACTGAGAGACTGAAAAACAGCTTCTATCTCAAGGCCATCTGACTGTTAAACAGCCACCGCTGACATTGAGTGGCTGCTGCCAACACACTGACCCTGACTCAATTCCAGCCACTTTAATAATGGGAATTGATGGGAAATGATGTAAATATATCACTAGCCACTTTAAACAATGCTACCTTATATAATGTTACTTACCCTACATTTTTCATCTCATATGCATACGTATATACTGTACTCTATATCATCGACTGCATCCTTATGTAATACATGTATCACTAGCCACTTTAACTATGCCACTTTGTTTACATACTCATCTCATATGTATACACTGTACTCGATACCATCTACTGTATCTTGCCTATGCTGCTCTGTACCATCACTCATTCATATATCCTTATGTACATATTCTTTATCCCCTTACACTGTGTATAAGACAGTAGTTTAGGAATTGTTAGTTAGATTACTTGTTGGTTATTACTGCATTGTCGGAACTAGAAGCACAAGCATTTCGCTACACTCGCATTAACATCTGCTAACCATGTGTATGTGACAAATAAAATTAGATTTGATTTGCCTTATTGCTATTATAAACTGGTTACCAATGTAAATAGAGCAGTAAAAATAAATGTTTTGTCATACCCATGGTATGCGGTCTGATATACCACAGTTGTCAGCCAATCGGTATTCAGGACTTGAACCACCCAGTTTATAATAAGGACTATATCATGATTCAAAATAATTTGAGAATTTGGCCTGATGTCGGTTTGTCAACACCTTTCTCTCTCCAGCTGTACTGCGATGCTATGGAGTGTATGAACCTTCTCTCGCAGAGGCTGGGCTCAAACAAGTTCTTCTTCGGAGACTCGTAAGTCCACACAGAGAGGTTCTACCTCAATACATTAAACTGGGAATTTAGCACTTCAACTTAATTCACTTGCATGGCATCCATATGCATCTCTAACTACATGACACTGTTCCCTCCAGACCTTCATCTTTGGACGCTTTTGTCTTTGGCTACTTGGTGCCCATCCTGAAGATGAAACTGCCCAATGGAAGACTCCAATAGCACCTCAAGTCACTGGACAACCTGAGCCACTTCTGCGCCAACATCCTGGCGCTCTACTTCCCCAGTGAGGGACGAGGTGTGGGACCACATAACATACTGTACATGCAGTATATTGTCTTCAATGATATCTATTATATAACTTGCTATTGTTGTTTAACTTTTGAATTCCATGTCTCACACTTTTTCTTGTTTATCTTTTGTGCAGAAGGTTTTAGTCGCAAGGTGTCCTCCCAGCCTGAAGGGGGTGACGCTGATAACAAGCCTGGTAAGAGGCGCAAGCAACTGCTGTCGGTCCTGGTGGCCCTGGACACCATGTTGAGCTACGACCTCCTCACCGGCATTGTGGCTATTCAACACGTCAAGCAGGAGGCATTAGACCACCGTTCCCCAGGTCTCACGTCACTCTCCTCCAACGAGGAGGAGGATGAGGAGGTCAGAGGTTGAGGAGGAGGAGACGGCTGCAATTCAAAACTGATCTCCTGTGTCTATTCCTAATTCTTCGTTGACGCTCCCTCAGAAGTCTGGAATGACTGGAAAGGTGTTACCAATATGGCAATAGCTCCAGTTAGCCTTTTAGACTTGGTGGAAGGTTTACTCTACTGCTGATGCCTCAACAATCCCTTCAGATCCTGGAGGAGGAGTCAATACAAAGAAATGTATAATGTATGCTACAGTGAAGACTGTGCTGGCCCTATTCCTGCATTGCAGCAAAGTCAATAAAATAAACAGGGAAGTTCAATAAATCACTTCAATGTTCTGCTCGCTGTGTAAAGGCTTTAGGATGATAGGCTACTGTTGATCTCCAGCCATACATTATTGTCTAATTCAGAGTTGCAAGAAGCTCTTTGACTTTTTAAAGCAAGCCTTTACACAGCGAGCAGATGTATTGGAACATTGAAGTGATTTATTGATTTATTGAACTTCCCTGTTTGATAATAAATAATTTATGGTATGTAAATTTGTAATGCAATTGTTAATAGAGTTAACCTTAGTCAGAGCACTGGTTTGAGGGCTGAACTAATGTTACACACAGGTTGCCATAAACATTTCTTGCCTAAACTTTTTTTTTTTACCCATTTTTCTTCCCAATTTCGTAGTGTCCAATTGTTGTAGTAGCTACTATCTTGTCTCATCACTACAACTCCCGTACGGGCTCGGGAAAGACGAAGGTTGAAAGTCATGCGTCCTCCGATACACAACACAACCAAGCTGCACTGCTTCTTAACACAGCGCGCATCCAACCCGGAAGCCAGCCGCACCAATGTGTCGGAGGAAACACCGTGTACCTGCCAACTGAAGTCAGTTTTGACGCCAAACTGCAGTCAGGTCACCCTGGTGAGGATGACAAGCATGCAGATAGATGAGCTTCCCTTAGACGGTTTCTGCCAAATTCTCTAAAAGGACATTGGAGGAGGCTTATGGTAGAGAAATTAACATTAAATTCTCTGGCAAAAATTATGGTGGACATTCCTGCAGTCATCATGCCAATTGCACGCTCCTTCAAAACTTGAGACATTTGTGGAAATGTGAGGTGACAAAACTGCACATTTTAGTGGCCTTTTATTGCCCCAGCACAAGGTGCACATGTGTCATGATCATGCTGTTAAATCAGCCTCTTGATATGCCACACCTGTCAGGCAGATGGATTATCTTGACAAAGGAGAAATGCTCACTAGCAAGGATGTAAATACATTTGTGCACAAATACGCTTTTTCTGTGTATGGAACATTTCTGGGATCTGTTCGAATCTCATCACGGACAATTTTAGCAACTTTTCAACTACTTACTACTTTTTAGCTACTTTGTAACTACTTAGCATATTTGTTAACCCTTCCCCTAACCAACATCTGCTGTTGACGCCAGCGGCAAGGAGTCCCGTATTGGCTCATGTTGACGCAGGGTTTTGTTTTGTTTAGCGTGTGCGTGCGTGGCGTGGCATGCGCGTCTCTTTCCGCATCGGAATATTTGAGATCCACCCGTTTCTTCCCCCTTACGCGTTTTGGAACAATCACAGAGCTCCACCCCGATTAAAAGAAACTCCCTCTGCTTTCAATGAAATCTCTAGGGGCTGAGTTTAATGACCTTGAAAAATGATCTGGAAAATAATTATTGTTTTAAGAGCGGGGAAAAAACGCAACACTGCATGTGCGCAATTTGCAACAATGAACAGAGGTCAGAAATTCGTCTGGATTTAGTTTGGTAAATAGTGCTATAACGGTGAGTCATAACATATTCATCTCGACCAGGATAAGACTCAATACATTCACTCATATTTTCCTCTCAGGAAAACCCATATGAAAAACCAGACACTGGAATCCCAAACAATACATAGTACAGGCTTGTTGGAAAGGTGTCAATCCAGAAATGTGGCAACAATGAGTGGGTCTATATTTTGCATAGGCCTTTCCAGTTGTCGTCATGGTCCAATAAAGAAAATGTATGAGAAATATATTTTCTCCATCACATGCTGTTAAACCCAAGTTGCCCCGGCAACTCATAAGTAATCAAACAAAAACATTTCACAAGCTGAGGGATAGGAAAAGGAGGAGGGCTGGAGACTTGAGGAGAGAAGTTTTATGCATGTAGAAGATTTACTCATGTAGCCTTTTCATGAGAAAGTGAAATGGCCATTTTACAAAGATTCAAAATATTTGTTGAATGTCGTCATTTCTGTAGCCTTCTGTTAACACTGATGTTAAAAAAGATATGTGTGCTTTGTAATGACATGCTCTCGAGTGCACATTTATACTGGGGAAAAAATAGAAATGCAACAATTTCAAAGATTTGACAGAGTTACAGTTCATATAAACAAATCAGTCAATTTAAATAAATTGATTAGGCCCTAATCTATGGATTTCACATGACTGGGAATACAGATATGCATCTGTTGGTCACAGATACCAAAAAAACAGGTGGGAGTGTGGATCAGAAAACCAGCCAGTATCTGGCATGACCACCATTTGCCTCATGCATCACGACACATCTCCTTCACATTGATCAGGCTGTTGATTGTGGCCTGTGGAATGTTATCCCAGTTGCTGGATATTGGCTGGAACTTGAACAAGCTGTCCGTAGCTTATGCCTGCTTATACCATAACCCCACCAACATCATGGGGCACTCTGTTCACAACATTGACTCTGTTCACAACGTCAGCAAACCGCTCACCAACATAAAGCCATACACGTGGTCTGCGGTTGTGAGGCCAGTTGGAAGTACTGCCAAATTCTCTAAAATGACATTGGAGGTGGCTTATGGTAGAGAAATTAACATTCAGTTATCTGGCAACAGCTCTGGTGGACATTCCTGTAGTCATCATTCCAATTGCACGATCCCTCAATTTGTGGCATTGTGTTGTGAGACAAAACGGCACCTTTTATTGTCCCCCAGCACAAGGTACACCTGTGTAATGATCCTGCTGTTTAATCAGCTTCTTGATATGCCACACCTGTCAAGTGAATGGATTATCTTGGCAAAGGAGAAATGCTCACTAACAGGGATGTAAGCAAATGTGCTCAAAACATCTGAGAGAAAGACACTTTTTTGTGTGCATGGTACATTCATGGGGTCTTTTATTTCAGCTCATGAAACATGGGAACAACACTTGCCATGTCATGTTTATATTTTTGTTCAGTTTAGTTGCAAAGGTTTTGTGCTACTTTCAATAACAACATGAATTTATTTAACTGCTATTTCAATTATTAACCATGTTCGCATCCACCATTTTTCTGCAAGTTGTTATACTATAAAAAAATCATAACAGCTGTGATGGAAACAGGAAGTTTCAGTACTTCTTCATTAGACATGGTGGGATTTTTTTGTGTCTAAAATTAATAATACGAGAAATTGTGGTGGAAACGCATTTTTTGGGCAAATATTGATTTAATAACAATTATTTTGAAGTAAACTTGGAGTCACCCTTTGATATGGTGTGTGGTCCTCCCACTAAGGACTTGCAAAACCATGCAGTTTATTAGGTAGGCTACAGATGAAATAAATTATGATGATCTTCACAGGGTGCTGAAAGTGTGTCTTTATACTCCTTTTCAAGAAATGTTAAGTGTCTTATTCTGGTGACATGATGATCAAAGCTTGACTGCCGTTAGAGAAACAAAAATATTCTCGCTGTTATCCATAATAATCTCATCATGTATTTGTATTTATATTTATTATGGATCCCCTTGGCAGCAGCTACTCTTCCTGGGGTCCAGCAAAATTAAGGCAGTTATATAATTTTAAAAACATTACAATACATTTGCAGATTTCACAACACACTGTATGCCGTCAGGTCCCTACTCCGCCACTACTACATAACTTTCAATATAAAATCTATGTCTACGTGTGTGTCTATTGCGTATGTTATTGTGTGTGTATATGCATGTGTCTCTGCCTATGTTTGTGTTGCTTCACAGTCCCCCTGGTTCCATAAGGTGTATTTTATTTATTTTCTTGTATCAAATTTTACTGATGGATCAGTTACTTGATGTGGAATAGAGTTCCATGTAGTCATGGCTCGATGTAGTACTGTGCACCTCCCAAAGTCTGTTCTGGACTTGGGGACTGTGACGACACATCATGTGGCATGTCTTGTGGGGTATGCATGGGTGTCCAAGCTGTGCACCAGTTGTTGAAACATATCAATACTTCTCACAAATACAAGTAGTGATGAAGTCAATCTCTCCTCCACATTCAGCCAGGATAGATTGACATGCATATGATTAATGTTAGCTCTCTGTATACATCCTAGGGCCAGCCGTGCTGCCCTGTTCTAGGAAAATTGCAATTTGCTCAAGTCCCTTTTTGTGGCACCTGACCACTCGACTGAACAGTAGTTCAGGTGTGAGAAAACTAGGGCCTGTAGTACCTGCCTTGTTGATAGTGCTGTTAAGAAGGTAGCGCAGAGCTTTATTATGGACAGACTTCTCCCCATCTTAGCTATTGTTGTATCAATATGTTTTGACCATGACTGTTTTACAATCCAGTGTTACTCCAAGCAGTTTAGTCACCTAAACTTGCTGAATTTCCACACTATTTATTACAAGATTTAGTTGAGATTTAGGGTTTAGTGAATTATTTGTCCCAACTACAGTGCTTTTAGTTTAAGAAATATTTAGGACTAACTTATTCCTTGCCACCCAGTCTGAAGCTAGCTGCAGCTCTTTGTTAAGTGTTGCAGTCATTTCAGTTGCTGTAGTAGCTGACGTGTATAGAGTTGAGTCATCTGCATACATAGACACACTGGCTTTTCTCAAAGCCACTGGCATGTCATTAGTAAAGATGGTAAAAAGTAAGGGGCCTAGACAGCTGCCCTGGGGAAATCCTGATTCTACCTGGATTATGTTGGAGAGGAGTCCATTAAAGAACACCCTCTGTGTTCTGTTAGACGGGTAACTCTTTATCCACAATATAACAAGGAGTGTAAAGCAGTAACACATACGTTTTTCCAGTAGCCTAATCCCAAAAGCCGCACTGAAGTCTAACAAAACAGCCCCCACAATCTTTTGATCATCAGTTTCTCTCAGCCAAGTCATTTGTGCAAGTGTTGTGCTTGTTGAATGTCCTTCCCTATAAGCATGCTGAAAGTCTGTTGTCAATTTGTTTACTGTAAAATAACATTGTATCTGGTCAAACACGATTTTTACCAAAAGTTTCCAAAGGGTTGGTAACAGGTTGATCGGTTGGCTATTTGAGCCAGTAAAGGGTGCTTTACTATTTTTAGGTAGCAGAATGCCTTTTGCTTCCCTACAGGAATGAGGGGGCACACACTTTCTAGTAGGCTTAAATTGAAAATATGGCAAATAGGAGTGGCAATATCATCCGCTATTATCCTCAGTAATTTTCCGTCCAAGTTGTCAGACCCCGGTGGTTTGTCATTGTTGATAAACAAAAATAATTTAATCACCTCTTCCACAATTTCTTTACGGAATTCAAAATTACAATGCTTGTCTTTCATCATTTGGTCAGATATACTTGGATGTGTAGTGTCAGCATTTGTTGCTGGCATGTCATTGCTAATCATGCCAATGAAAAAATCCTAAAAGTAGTTGGCAATATCAGTCGATTTTGTGACGAAGGAGCCATCTGATTCAATGAATGATGGAGCTGAGTTTGACTTTGTTTCCCCAAAAAGTTATTTAAGGTGCTCCAAAGATGTTTTACTATCATTCTTTGTCATTTATCTTTGTTTCATAGTGTAGTTTCTTCTTTTTTAAATTCAGTTTAGTCTCAAAATTTCTCAATTTGCAATACGTTTGCCAATCGGTTGTGCAGCCAGTCTTATTTGCCATTCCTTTTGCCTCATCCCTCTCAACCATACAATTCCTCATCAATCCATGGGGATTTAACCGCTTTTACAGTCATTGTCTTAATGGGTGCTGCTTATTAGTAACTGGAATAAGCAATTTCATAAATGTGTCAAGTGCAGCATCTGTTTGCTCCTCGATATACCCCACGGAACAACATAGGAATCACTGCAACACTTCTTGTATGACCTTTTGTACACTATATTAGGCCCAGCCCTGTTTTTTAGTTTGGTTTTCCTAAATATGGCTACTATATTGTGATCACTACATCCAATGGATCTGGATACTGCTTTCATGCACATTTCTGTAGCATTAGTAAAGATTTGATAAATAGATGTTGATGATTTAATTCCTGTGCTGTTTGCAACTACCCTGGTAGGTTGACTGATAACCTGAACCAGGTTGCAAGCCTTGGTCACAGTTTGAAGCTTTTTCTTGAGTTTGCAGCTTGGTGAAAGCCAGTTAATATTTAAATCACCCATAAAATATACCTCACTGTTGATATCACATACTGTCAGGACCCGGTTACGAACCTGGGTCTCCGGAGTGAGAAACAGTCACTTAACCAACTGAGCCACGAATAGTCGGCAGAACCCAGAAGATGAGGCAGACACAGCAGTACTTAAGACGGTGTATTTAATAAAGTAAAAAGGAGAAGTCCTTAAATACAAAAATGGCAAATCCAAAAGGTGGTAGGAATAGCACAAAAAAGCCTCAAGAGATACTCAAAAACAAAAACAGAATTCCACAAGAGCATCCACCGGAATCGACAAGAATACACAGAACACTAGGGCTGGGTGCTAACATACAAACACAGAGCACAGAACTGAGGGAAACTAAGGGTTTAAATACAATCAGGGTAAACGAGGCACAGGTGCAAATAATAATGGGGAACAAGGGAAAAAACATAAGGTCAAAAAGCACAATGGGGGCATCTAGTGACCAAAACCCGGAACAACCCTGGCCAAATCCTGACACATACATTATCAAGCAGTTCACACATGTTATCCAGATACTGACTGTTAGCACTTGGTGGTCTATAGCAGCTTCCCACAAGAATGGACTTAGGTGAGGCAGATGAACCTGTAGCCCTATTATTTCAAAAGGATTTAACATCAGATCCTCTCTAAGCTTTACATGAATGTGGTTCTGAATATAAACAGCAACACCTCCACCATTTGCATTTCTGTATATTCTGTCAATGTTTTAACCTTGTATTGCTACCACTGTATCAACAAAAGTATTATCTACGTGAGTTTCACAGATAGTCAGAATATGAATGTCATCTGTTACTAGCAAATTATTGATTTCATGAACCTGGTTGCTTAAGCTACATATTTTAACATGGGCTATTTTGAGCACTTTTCTGGGATGCTTACTATTTTTCATTGCTTTACTAGGAAGCTTAGGACAGAAGTAGATATGTTCATGTTATTTATGTTAGTGCAGGGTGAGCTGCACACAGTGGACTTCCTACTAGGGCACATCGCATCAGTGCTAACATTATAAATCTGGTTCATAAGCACATGATTACTGCATACAATAGCTGTCGGATCAGCAGAGGCAATCAGGGCAGTTAGAGGGACATCAATTAGGCTACTTACATTGTGTCTACCAACGACCCTAGTATAATGTACATTTGCTGAAGCATTATGACAACTCAATGTCACAATGGTAGGGGTAAGATGAGTTGGGCTTGGGTCATTGATAAGTCATTGTCTCAACACAGCCTTATAATGCTGTGAAAGGATCCAGGAACTCAAATGATTTGTGTGGATCCCATCCTCCTTATAAAACGTGTTTTGTTTCCAAAAGGTATCGAAATTGTCAACAAAAGTTACACACATTGAGCTGCAATAATCACGTAGCCAGTTGTGAAGAGAAATAATCCTGCTAAAGCGTTCAATGCCACGATTCAGAGATGGCCCAGGGTCAGATGTGATGGGTCTTTTATTAGCGTCTAGCAGAAAGTCAATCAGCTATTTAAAATCCAGTTTCAACTGTTCAGAGCTACCCTTCATAATGTCATTAAACCCCACATGGACTACGATAGTACATTCGGGAGCAGCTTAGTAATGTCAATTTCTCGAGCTCCGGGATAGGACATTACAGACAGGCCTGTATCTGCAAGCTGTTGGCTAGATCGCTGTTGGAAGACCAGAGTAGGCTATACACATTTGCTGTTTAATGCAAAGGTTTTTGTGACTATTGGTAGAGTTAAAAATGCGATGGAAACACATTGAACTTTAGATTTGGCCTACAAATGAATATAACATTGGAATGGAAAGATGAGACTCTCATGAACAGGATGGTGTTCTCAGTTTTAACCTACAACCCCTTGTCTCATAGTATCCCATACAAATGAATGGAATTATGGATGTAGTTTTGTGCCAAAAAGTTTAAGGAGTGTCCAAAAAAAAAAAAGATTTCATGAGCTTTCTTCTATCTCCTAGATATAGGACAGACACTTCAAAACCTTATTCCTTATTATTTATTTATTGACTATCTATTTGCCATTTATGAATGTGTTATTCAATACTTTTCTATGGCCTATAGTATTTTAATTTTATCAACAACCAAAAAATATTTATAATTTTGGTAGGCCACCTAAAGGGGTCCTAAAATGTAAAATCAAATAGCTAAATGATCCATGGATGACCATCTTAAAACAATTCCAGATGTTAGCTTAGTAGAACTTAGCCTACAATCATGGAAACACATGTGAACCATTTTATGACATCTTGTTTGTTTTTCTGTTTTGTTCTTCTTTCCTTCCCCTCTTTTATCTTAATGCCCTGGGAGGATAGTCTGATATGTTTGAAGTACATCGCCTACTTAAGACTATATGCCTCTCAAACTCAACTCTGGACCTCGAAGCCAGTTCTACTTGCGTTCATTCATTGTTCCCTTCTAATCAGGGGCATATTTAGACCTGGGACACCAGGTGGGTGCAATTAATTATCAGCTAGAACAGAAAACCAGCAGGCTCCGGACATTATAGGGTAAGAGTTGAATAGCCCTGCTATAAACAAAGGAAATAACTTTATCAGATTAATTACCATATAGACTACGGGCACAGCCTATATTATGTCTGTATAACATGAGAATTGAGAAAGTTGGAAACACCGCACGCCTCAGTTTATAGCAGGCGAATGAACTCCCTCTCTCACTGTCACATCCACTCTGTGCGGACGAGGTACTTGGCTGGAGCGCGCCTGTAAGAAGCCAGTCGACATTTGTAACTGTTCTTAAACCTACATTCTGCGGTCAACTCACTCTGCAGACTTATTTTTGTTCACTTTGAAATTAAGCTCCATTCATCAACATCAAACTGGACTCTCGGCAGATAGTTATTTACTGCTGTTGACTTTCTTGTCAACTTTCACACACCGTTTCTTGGGACATGGGTGCGAGGCGCAAAGTGCCAAGTTTTCTGGCTCTATCCACATTTCTATTCGTTGCAACATGTGAGCCAATGGATCAGAAAGATATGCAAGGTAAAATAAATAATACTAACTAACTCATAGTAGTGCGCATTTTGTGAATCATCTAATTCAATTAAGGGGAAGTTTGTTTTCGAAATGAGTTAATGCAGACAGTTATTTCAAACAAGCTCGCATTTTTGGTCTGGACTTCACTTTGTTCTGCCATAGACGCACATACACTCGAGATGGTTATTATAATCCTGAAAATATTATTTACAACTGTAATAATATTTAAAATGAAGTGTCTGCGCGCCCTGTAACCATTTCTAACTCGAGTTTAAAACACTCCACACACAGGGTGCAACGTTTGTCTCTCACCTTTATGGCTTGAAATGTGCTATTTTATCTCTATAGGCTAGTTTCTATCATCTGTTTTCTCATTCATCTTGGTTATGTTGGTCTTGTTTCACTGCTGGTTAATTAGGTTCTTTATTTTCCATTTCATACACTAATAATATATATATATATATTTTTAAATGATATATGCTCTCTTTTTTCTTTCTTTTTTGAGATGACATGTTGTTTCCTTCCACATGTCATAACTGTTCATGTCTCCTCCACTTGTATTCTTTCTGACATAGACAGGAACAGAGAAAGTGCTAAGCCAACTATTTTCTGACTTCCTTGGCTGACTTTCCCCTTATTCCCCTCTTTCCCCTTTGAGTGCTCACAGCCTGCTTGTGGCAGAAATCCTGACCATTGCCAAACCCCATTGTCCAAACCAGTGTGTGAATGGGTGAGGATATGTCAGAAATAATAGCAGAGAGAGGGAGGCAGAGAGACGAGGAGGAAGGGGAAAGCCTTCTTACTAAGAGCCAGAAAGCAGCCAGTCCTGTTCCTTTAATTCCTCTCTTTTGTTTCCCCCTGGGTTTTAATATCCAGCAATGTGTCAGCATGGGTTTTGACTTTTGGCACTATGAAGTTCTCTATTGTTCAGGAATGCCACTGCTAAAATTGATGGAAGTAAATTAATTCTGTATTGGTGCACAATCTAGGAAAGACAATAAAGACCGAGGGAAATTCAAAGTCATAGGAAGAGAAAGTAAATTGAAAAATATGCGTAAGAAAATAGTTGATATGCGCTATGCATTTGAACCTACAATGTTATAACACTGTACTATCTGCCTATTAAACGGACATGTAAACTCTAGATTGAGACTATTTTCTTAGTGAAATAAAATAACTTGTAAAACTTGTTTCTTATTTAAGAAGTCTTCATAAGGGATATGGTTCTAATAAGAGTCCGATTTTTTTTTGTTTGTTAATTTGGATGTTGCTTCAGAGATGTCAAGAAGTCACTCAACAGTTGTCCTCCTATACCTGGGCAAGGGTCAAAGGTGAAGCGCCATCATGGGACTGGATGAGAGCCTTTGATCAGGGAAAATGGTTGATAGATACCCGCTCTCTTCTTCATTATCAATCTCTGGCATTCTCTCCTTCCTTCTCTCTGTCTCTCTCTCCCCACCCCCTCTCCAGTCATTGACATGCTAACCCTGGACTCCAAGACCAGTGTGTCTGCGGTGGAGAAAGTGACAGGTGCCATGAGTGTGTTCAGTGACATCTACATCGTGTCCACATTCCGCTTGCCTCCCAAGATGGGAGGGGTGCTGCTGGGCCTCTACAGCAAAGAGGAGAACAAGAAGTACCTGGAGCTGGCCATCATGGGAAAGATCAACAAAGGTACTTAGATACTGTCACTCTCACTCACTGACTAAAACAGAATTAACTATTTCCCAGTTTCTCTGTGAAGGAGCATACAACTAACTCAGTCTCAAACCACCTTTAGTATTTAAAAGTGTCCACATGAATATCAATCTGTCCATCAAGTTGCCCTTTTTCATTCCCCTTTTTTGTATCCATTTTACTTTTCTCTCCTTGTTTTTCTTTTTCTTTTATTAGTTACCTGTCCATGTTCAGTAAATCCCTCAATTTGAGTTTTTCTCCCCCTGTTACCCTCTCTCGTAGCTCTGGTGCGTTACGTGAGGGAGGATGGCAAAATTCACACAGTGAACCTCCAGAGCACAAACCTGGCTGATGGTCGCACACACTCCATTATTCTCCGGATCGGAGGCCTGCGCAGAGACAACCTACACCTGGAGCTCTACGTTAATTGTCGATTGGCTGACTCCAGCCAGGGCCTCCCTCCATTGGTCCCTCTCCCCGCGGAGAAGGTGGAGATTCGTAATGGCTTCAAGGCCTACGCAAGGCTACAGGTGACAAGGAGCACTGAGTCTGACACTAAGTCCCAAGTAAATCCCATGCCCCTTTAGCTAGGGGCCAGGGCTTCATCTCAGTAGCCCAACGTGGCTTGCTATCCTCATCTCCTATCATCAATCTGCACTTATTTAAAACACAGGGTGAAACAATATGGTGGATGCCTACTGGAAATTAGCTTTCACCTGTCAAGGTCTTTCACATCAGTGTAGATGAAGTGGAGCAGATGAGGAGTGGAGGCAACTTTTAATTGAGAGGTGGTCCTCTTTGACTACCTTTAAACATGGCAACAGCTGTCATATCTAATCATATCATAGCAGCTTCAACCACTGCATGGTGTGATCCAAGCTTCTCCCATTACAGGGTGCTGTGGAGTCCCTCAAAATTGCGCTAGGGGGCAGTGTGGCCAAAGCAGGTTCCCTGACAGACTGTCCATTCCAGGGAGATTCATCAGTCTACAGCACAGGTGTGTCCAAAATCACTATATGACTTTCCAAGATGAAGTTAATCAAGTTAAAAAAAAGTTAATCAGATGTGTATCCTGAACATGTTTCAACCTAAAGTCCTTTTCCTCTTCTTACAGTCGGTGCAACTGCAGAAGTGAACTCCATTCTAGGTGAGTGTATCCAAATGTCTCTTTTCAAGTATACAGCGAAATCAATGTCTTATGGAAATGTGTGTTGGCTTTACTTGACAATGATTGGGCATTATGTGGGTATTGTATGTCAGGAGACCACACAAAGGCTCTGATTGGTCAGCTGATCATCTTTAACCAGATCCTAGGAGAGCTGCGAGAGGACATCAGAGAGCAGGTGGGTTGTGTGTGAGTGTGGGTTTGTACAAGTGTATGCATGCAACATGTATGTGTGTCTGCATACTGTATGTGATTGTGCATTTTCATTGATGTCTCCAGGTGAAGGAGATGTCCCTGATTAGGAACACCATTCTGGAGTGCCAAGTGTGTGGTGAGTGAACAGCCATGGGAAAAAAACTATGTGTACTGAAAAATTTGACCCATTCCTCATGTTCCCTGTTCTTGTCTTGCTCATAAAAATGAAACCTAAACCAACAGTGTGTTGACCTCCAGGCTTCCAAGACCCTCGTTCCCGCTGCTCCCCCAACCCCTGTTTTAAGGGCCTGTCCTGCATGGAGACCTTTGAATACCCAGGGTACCGCTGTAGTCCCTGTCCGGAGGGCATGGCGGGCAACGGAACCCACTGCCAAGACATTGACGAGGTATGACACAGTAACAGATAGGAAATGGAAATTAGCCTGGCTGGGTTTTAAATTGTGTTTTTTACACTGCCTCAAGCTCACAGTTGAATAAATGTGAATTGACAAGGCTTTTAGGGTGACAGCTGAGCTGTTGTCAAAATAGACCCTGTCACTTCAAGTACTGTACTCAGCACGGCTCTTATTTCAAAGAGCCCCAACTGTACTACTTATCTCTGTCTATTTCTCTCTCGTCTCCCCCACTCTCTCTATTTCTATTCTCTGTCTCTCTAACCTGTCTCAGTGTTCCATAGCCCAGCCCTGCTACTCTCCAGGTGCGTGTATAAACACAGTGAAGGGTTTCAGCTGTGAGCTCTGCCCCCCTGGTCTCTGGGGCCCACCCCTCTTTGGGGTCGGACTGGAGTACGCCAACCAGCACAAACAGGTACACACACAAACACACACACACTATCACACACAAACACACACACACTATCACTTTTTTCCTTACTGACATAATCCATAATTCCCTATTGTCTTATTTCTTCCTCACACACCTTGCTGTGGTTTTGTCTACAGGAGTGTGCAGACATCGATGAGTGTCTTGAAGTTGCCAACGCCTGTGTGCCCCACTCCATGTGTACCAACACCATCGTAAGCAGAAACCCTTTTCAAAAGTGTTTATTACAATGTATGTACAGCGTCAAATCTTCACAAACGAGACATCACTCTCTTGTGATCATGTGAGAGTACTGTAAAGCCGCTGTGTAGTAAAGCTGTTCTCTCTCCCTTGCTCCTCTCTCACCCCCAATCTCTCCTCTCTCGCCCCTCCTCCTCTCACTCTCTCCCACCTCTCTTTCTCTCTTGTCCTTCTCTCTCTCTCTCTCTCTCTCTCTCTCTCTCACCTCTCCATCTCTCTCTCTCTCTCTCACCTCTCCATCTCTCCCAGGGCTCGTTCAGGTGTGGTGGCTGTAAGGTGGGTTACTTGGGGAACCAGACAGTGGGCTGCGTGCCCCGTAGGTCCTGTGCCACACTCAGCTTTAACCCTTGTGATGCCAACGCCCACTGCATCATAGAGCGGAACGGAGAGGTGTCCTGTGCGGTAAGCAGTAATGGTCTTTTACTACCTTTGCCCTCCTGGACAGGAACAGTAGGAGCCACACTACCCTATACTGCCAGCCTCGGTATACTACTTTATAGATGTTCTTTAGGTTTGGTTGAAAATGCTCTCCTTTGTTCCACTCTCCAGTGCAACATTGGCTGGGCCGGTAACGGGAACACTTGTGGCACAGACACAGACATTGATGGATACCCAGACCGCTCTCTGCCCTGTATGGACAATGACAAGCACTGTAAACAGGACAACTGTGTTTACACACCCAACTCAGGCCAGGAGGACGCAGACAACGACGGCATCGGAGACCAGTGTGACGAGGATGCAGATGGGGACGGCATCAAGAATGTGGAGGTGTGTTTCCATCTCAGACCCTCTGTGGTAATTGTATCTGGGTGTATGTGAATGATTGTAAGTCATTGTTTCTCATGTTTTCTCATGACCATAACGGTTATATTTTGCAGGATAACTGTCGACTAGAACCCAACAAAGATCAGCAGAACTCAGACACAGACTCTTTCGGTGACGCCTGTGACAACTGTCCCAATGTCCCTAACATTGACCAGAGAGATACGGACAGCAACGGGCAAGGAGACGCCTGTGACAATGACATAGATGGAGATGGTGTGTATTCACACAGGCGCGTGCGCACACAGACTCACACTTTCACTCACACACTCACTCACACATAAATGGCAAGATGTCTGGGAGACAACTTTGTGGGCCGCAGTTGAAGTTGACATTACACTCATTGCAACTAGGTGATGGCCCTCATGTCGCCCCCTGTCTTAACCTGGTGTTCAGGTATCCCCAACGTGCTAGACAACTGCCCCAAGGTTCCCAACCCCATGCAGACAGACAGGGACGGAGACGGGGTAGGAGACGCCTGCGACAGCTGCCCTGAGACCAGCAACCCCATGCAGGTAAAATAACCTTCACACACCCCCAACTCCCAAAATGTGGATCTACAGAAGATATTCAGCCACTCTTGGCTGAAACAGGGGTTTAGGCTGCTCATTTGTCTTGTCTTTGGTTTATTCTGACCTTCTCCCTCTAGACGGACATTGACAATGACCTGGTGGGGGATGTGTGTGACACTGACCAGGACACGTGAGTCTCTGACTTCAACACGCACACCCGCCCGCCTACACACCGACACATACAAACTGAACTCACACTGCTACAGTTGTCACACAGCGCTACACCTGCTGTGGCTAACACACACATACATACACCTGCTGCGCTCATATTCACAAAAACACACATTCACTTTACACCTGCTGGGATTTACAAGTAGACACACACACCTGCTGAGGCTTGTTTTTATGCTGCAGTTGTTAGACCTTCCTGATGGTGTTTTTCTAGGTGATCAAAAAAATGCAAACTATTTCAGTACAAACAAAATTAGTGAACATAACACGACTTGGGCCAGGATTCAATGCAAGGCACACTATACCCGATTTGTAAAGATAATGTACAATTGAGCCGACATGCGCAGCATTTACCATGAATGCGATCTCTATGACCATTGTTTAGAATGCCTAAGGCGCATTGTTGGTTGTCTAGTGCACTGCGCTAGAGCATGTCTTGAATTAAATCCCATCCTTTGAGTTGAACTGAATTCCAATGCGTCTATGTGTGTTCCAGGGATGGGGACGGTCACCAGGATTCCAGGGACAACTGCCCTGACCATCCCAACAGCTCCCAGCTGGACTCGGACAATGATGGCCTTGGGGACGACTGTGACGATGACGATGACAATGACGGACTCCCAGACGTACAAGACAACTGCAGACTTATCACCAATCCCAACCAGAAAGATTCTAACAGTAACCAACCATTATTAAAACTTGAACAGTGAACTATCCCTTTAACAGTAACCAACCGTTAAAGGGATAGTTTCACTGTTCAAGTTTTTGCTTATTTTTTACTTCTGCATTGCTAAATGCTTCAAAAGTGCCCCTTTGTCTTACTATGGCCGTCTACCTCTCCTCTCCCAGGTAATGGGGTTGGTGATGTGTGTGAGAACGACTTTGACAATGATTCAGTCTGGGATCTGATTGATGTGTGCCCTGAAAGTTCAGAGGTCACACTGACAGACTTCAGAGCCTATCAGACAGTCATTCTGGATCCAGAGGGCGATGCCCAGATCGATCCCAATTGGGTGGTGCTCAATCAGGTGAACTCGCTTGACCTCTTTGGCTCAACACATGAACAACTTTGATCGTAGGTTGAAATATCCCTCTAAGGTTATCCTCCTACTCTGAAATTAGTTTACAAGGAGCACCATTATGGTTATTATAAATAGGCCTATGTTAGTGCATTGACTACAGTCTAAAGCCTGGTATATTGCATTGTGCATATTTGTCAAGTTCTTATGGAATACTCAAAAATTACAGTGAGGGAAAAAAGTATTTGATCCCCTGCTGATTTTGTACGTTTGCCCACTGACAAAGAAATGATCAGTCTATACTTTTAATGGTAGGTTTATTTGAACAGTGAGAGAGAATAACAACAAAAAATCCAGAAGAACACATGTCAAAAATGTTATAAATTGATTTGCATTTTAATGAGGGAAAGTATTTGACCCCCTCTCAATCAGAAAGATTTCTGGCTCCCAGGTGTCTTTTATACAGGTAACGAGCTGAGATTAGGAGCACACTCTTAAAGGGAGCAGCTTGTTACCTGTATAAAAGACAACCAATCAATCAATCAGATTCCAAACTCTCCACCATGGCCAAGACCAAGACCAAAGAGCTCTCCAAGGATGTCAGGGACAAGATTGTAGACCTACACAAGGCTGGAATGGGCTACAAGACCATTGCCAAGCAGCTTGGTGAGAAGGTGACAACAGTTGGTGCGATTATTCTCAAATGGAAGAAACACAAAAGAACTGTCAATCTCCCTCGGCCTGGTGCTCCATGCAAGATCTCACCTCGTGGAGTTGCAATGATCATGAGAACGGTGGGTAATCAGCCCAGAACTACACGGGAGGATCTTGTCAATGATCTCAAGGCAGCTGGGACCATAGTCACCATGAAAACAATTGGTAACACACTATGCCGTGAAGGACTGAAATCCTGCAGCGCCCGCAAGGTCCCCCTGCTCAAGAAAGCACATATACATTCTCGTCTGAAGTTTGCCAATGAACATCTGAATGATTCAGAGGACAACTGGGTGAAAGTGTTGTCAGATGAGACCAAAATGGAGCTCTTTGGCATCAACTCAACTCGCCGTGTTTGGAGGAGGAGGAATGCTGCCTATGACCCCAAGAACATCATTCCCACCTTCAAACATGGAGGTGGAAACATTATACTTTGGGTGTGTTTTTCTGCTAAGGGGACAGGACAACTTCACCACATCAAAGGGACGATGGACTGGGCCATGTACCGTCAAATCTTGGGTGAGAACCTCCTTCCCTCAGCCAGGGCATTGAAAATGGGTCGTGGATGGGTATTCCAGCATGACAATGACCCAAACACACGGCCAAGGCAACAAAGGAGTGGCTCAAGAAGAAGCACATTAAGGTCCTGGAGTGGCCTAGGTAGTCTGTGGAGGGAGCTGAATGTACGAGTTGCCAAACGTCAGCCTCGAAACCTTAAAGAGTTTGAGAAGATCTGCAAAGTGGAGTGGGACAAATCCCTCCTGAGATGTGTGCAAACCTGGTGGCCAACTACAAAAAACGTCTGACCTCTGTGATTGCCAACAAAGGTTTTGCCACCAAGTACTAAATCATGTTTTGCAGAGGGGTCAAATACTTATTTCCCTCATTGAAATGCAAATTAATTTCTAACATTTTTGACATGCGTTTTTCTGGATTTTTTGTTGTTATTCTGTATCTCACTGTTCAAATAAACCTACCATTAAAATTATTGACTGATCATTTCTTTGTCAGTGGGAAAACATACAAAATCAGCAGGGGATCAAATACTTTTTTCCCCTCACTGTAGGTGTGTGATTCATTGTGGATACAGATTCTGATTTTAGCTAGTCCTCTTTTATTGCAGGGCATGGAAATAGTTCAGACCATGAACAGTGATCCTGGTTTAGCTGTGGGTAAGTTCATATTATGGGTTAAGTTGTTTGTTACTTCTTGTCCTCGTCCTGTGATGTATGTCCTCTAAATATAATTGATCCTTTTTAGGCCTACACAGTGATTTCATTATAGCAGTGTATTGAAAAGGTGCTGAAAAGAAATATATACATTTTTAAATTCCAATGAACTGAATTGACCTGACTCAACATAATGACCTCCCCCAGGCTACACAGCGTTCAACGGGGTGGACTTTGAGGGCACCTTCCACATTAACACGGTGACGGACGACGACTATGCAGGCTTCATCTTCGGCTACCAGGACTCCTCTTCCTTCTACGTGGTGATGTGGAAACAGACAGAGCAGACCTACTGGCAGTCGACACCCTTCAGGGCCATGGCCCAACCTGGCCTGCAGCTCAAAGTGAGTGATGGGACACAAACACAGCAGCCTATAGGTGGTGCTACTGATAAGAACCTTGGCTGAATCGGGACACTTCCTGAGAATCACCTTCAGACAGACTCTGTTGTTGGATATAAGTACAACAAAGCATGTTGTGGTGGCATTGTAAAAACCTTTGATGGTTATATAAAATAATCTACTACAGGGTTCAGAATATACAACAATCTCTCTCTCTCTGTCTCTCTCTGTGTCTGTCTGTCTGTCTGTCTGTCTTGTTCCCCTACAGGCAGTGAAGTCCCGTACAGGGCCTGGTGAGTACCTGCGTAACGCCCTGTGGCACACAGGGGACACCAACGAGGAGGTGAAGCTGCTGTGGTCGGACCCACGGAACGTTGGCTGGAGAGACAAGACATCTTACCGCTGGCAGCTCATCCACAGGCCCCAGGTGGGCTACATCAGGTAGGCCAAACCCCTCTTTCTCTCTTAGTTATTTATTCTTTTTATTTTATTTTAATCTACTACTTTCTATTTGTAGCCGATGTTCAGTAACTGTTTTATTGTCAAAGTCCTTTAGTACCTGCTTAACTATGTATCAGAATTCCATAGTTTTTTACTTAATTAGGGGCAGATGGGTTCGATGGGTTTGCACTTGAAGGTGAGTTCATCCTCACTGGACAGGACACAGTTGCGGTACACAGCTGTGTGACCACTGTTGACCACTAGAGGGAGTTTACACTGCCTTGGCTTGGCTTGGATGATTAAAAAAGAAAAAGAAAGATGGCTGGTGGCAGTTTGGTGGACTTGGTGGCTATTCACCAATTTATACTCCATATTTTTTCCCTCCTAAACCTCTTTGTGACTTTTACAGAGAGACCCGGCCCCCTGGCCCTCTATTGTCCCTGTTGCCATGCCAACCAAATCCTTGGCAAGAATTTTCTGAGTGCCGTTCATATGCAGATCCAGAGGAAACTACTGTAGAGTGGGGGGTCTGAGAGAGAGAAAGAGAGCAAGAGAGAGGGGGGGGGGAGCAGGGAGAGTATCAAAGTCAGAGAAATAAACAGAAAGATAAACAAGTGTGAGGGAGTCACTGAGAATAACATAGCAGAATAGGGAAAAATCTCAAGCAGATTGTCAAATTCTAAGAGTGTAAGAGAATATCTTGAATCAGATGTCATGTCCGAGGAACATATTGCTTATGCAAATAGTTTAAGAAACCAGATTTATTGGGTGGCATAAATACCACATTGTGCTCAACAAAGCATCAGCAAGACATTTTCAGAAAACACATTCATTTGAACCAACACCTGCGTTTGAGCATCTCTCAAACCCCTCACATCTCTGGCCCATTATCAGTAGCGATGTGTAGGTAAAGTCACCGGGGAAGTCAAGCCAGAACAAAAAGCCATATTATATTGTGATATTTATTTGCTCTATAACCTGCCTTGACACCGTGATTTATAAGGCATAAGGCCGAGACAATAAGAAGACACAGCGGCAGAATAAATTCAACCACATATTTGTTTCATTACAAAACCGAAGAGCAACCTCTGTCCAGTGAAGTCCACAAAACATATTGCATGTAGCAAACAGTTACATGACCTACAGCATGGTCAAGCAGGGTAATGTTTCTGACTATTTTCGGACTACTAAACAACTATTGAATGAGAACCACGGAAAGTTACCACAAGTTGCAAAGAAAACAGGAGCTGCCTCCATTATTCCAGCACCATTTCAACTTCAACATTTCAACATCATCAAATCACCTCTCCTTAGTCTAATACAGTGACAACTACAATATATCAAAAACGATTTAGTCCAATCAACGTAAGCTAAATATGATGTGGCTGTCCATGGAACTGATTTGTGTGTGTGTGTGTGTATATTTGTGTGTGTTTGCATGCGTACAAGTAGACAAAACTTGTTGACGCACCTGACTTGAAGAGCAACGCCAATGTCATCCTCCTCTCTAATGTTGCCTAAACGGCCTATGACTCTGTCATACAATACACACTTTCTGTTTTCCTTGCCATTTAGCCTAACTACCTTTCATGGGCAACGATGCACCAGGCCAGCATACTACATCTAGCTACTTGTTAACGTCCAGGGGCACAGTGTATGAATTTATGGTTAGATCAGAATCGCTGTTATAATCATTGGCCAGTACGGAGAATTAAGTAAAACCACAAGTCCAAATCCCGATCTCCATTCATTGCTAATTTTTAGGAAAGGTACGATTTTAGCAAGCTAGCCCCCGGAAGACAACAACACAAAGAGATGCAACAATTCACGTTTTTTTCTGTCAATAATGATGTTTGGCTTGTGACGTGATTAGTCTGAAGCCAAATCCAAACTGGCTTCCCTTGATACTTTTTTTTGGTACTCCAGGACCATTCAGAGCTGAGCTCACACAGTTTAGCTCAACACTGATTGGCTATTATTATTTTTTATTTCTAATCAATGGAGACCAAATGCTCGCTGGCTTCCCTTGCATTCAATGCTATGGGCAGCAACAATTTCATACTCCTTCTGACCAGACAGCGTCGGATAGATACGCTACACATACTGAGACAGGGGGGGCACTGTTACGTTAGATCAGATGCTTTCTCTGGTGAGATACATTCATCCTGTTGCGAATTGAAGGAAATGTATGAAACACAGAGGCAAAAGATGCATCATTTTTTATGTTTTTTTCTTGGTCCATTTTTTGGGGGAAGCCTAGCTTCCCTTGGCATCCATGAATACACGCCACTGCCCATTCTAAAAAAAGTTGCCAGGGAAAAGGAGAGTTGGGGGGTGGAGTTTAAGGAGGTTGTGGAGGGAGGGGTCTCTCCAGTTGGGTGCAGTGAGGGGAGAGTGGAGAAAGAGAGAGACATGTTTTATTTAGAGGCAGGGAGGCTCTATTCAGACCCAAACAGAGAGACACCTGCTTTGTATGCTGTGCAGAGGAGTCAATGGAGCACTGCAGCGATGCACTGCACTCAGGCAGCGACTGGGACAGGGGCTGGGCCTGCTCTCTCTGTCTCTCTTTCTCTGTTCATCCAAATCACACATTTTGAGTTCTGTGTTTACTTGCCACTGGGTTTTAGTTTGGTAGCACTTCATTTGACTAATCTCTTATATGACCACATGCCAACTACTACAGCTACCCACAACAATCACGTTATGTGTATGTGACAGTGGTATAAATAAGGACAGTGTGAAGTTATAGGATGACTTTCATTTTGATAATTACCAGAGGGAACATGACTTGAAATGACAAGGGAACTTAAAGGTCCCCTGATTTGTGCATTGTTCTGCGCTCTGTGGCAGGGTGAAGTTATATGAGGGGACGGAGATAGTGGCTGACTCTGGCGTGGTGATTGACACTACCATGAGAGGCGGACGACTGGGGGTCTTCTGTTTCTCCCAAGAGAACATCATCTGGTCCAACCTGCGCTACCGCTGCAACGGTAAGCAGCGTTCTTCACATTGCTACTAACCACTAACGATACTTGTATTGAACAACATAATGCTAGTGAACTAATTTATCTGTTGAACTCATTTATCTGTTGTTTATTAGACACTGTTCCAGACGACTTCAACCCATATCGCAAACAGGTTCTGCTGCACATCAAGGTGTGAGAGGATTTGAGGATGTGTGAGTGCTGAGGCATGTAGATGAGTAACCTGTCCAGCACTGTCTCTCTACACACAAACACTCTCACACACACACTCTTACTGCCTCTCAGTACAGAATTTCAACTGCTGTTAATGTGTGTGACTGTGTCTGCCCATGAGTGAAAGGGGAGGAGTTTCAGAGTTATGGTAAAGGAGGAAGAAGAACCAATTTACAACATTGTTGTTATACCAGACAGGAAAAGCAAAAAGGTACTAGACTTTGGAAGAAAGTATACATGATAATTAATGTATGTAGGACTGTGTTACTTCTGGGTTTGAGTTGCTGTCCTTGCCTTCAATTTCACTGTATGAACGGTGGTTGTGTGAATGATAGCGGTTAACCGTTGAGTTTGACTGTTGCGTTAGGTATGAGTGCTTTTGTTGCTTTGTGTTTGTGTATTTACAGCTATCATAGGAATAAATTGATTATATTTTGTGTTTTAAGACTGAACAGTAAAAGGATGTTTTTAAAAATCTCATATCTAACTGGAAAATAAAAAACATAAGCTAGTGTTACAGGGATGATGGGAATTTGAAAAATACTGTACATCCTCTGAATATGAAACTCTGGGTAACTCTGTCATGACCAGATAATGTCATCTCAGCAGCAAAATACAGATCTGTCACAAGAGACCGTAGACTTGCAGTTATTTAGCCATATTACTTTAAGCCTTTAATAGTGAAATTATGTCCCTAATTTGAATAAATGTGGATCTCTGTGGATTCTAGTGTATACTTTCCTGGGCATCTGATTCTGTGCCCAGTAATTGAATATGAAATAAAGCCTTATTGGATGTGTTTCTTTAAGTCATCTTTAACTAATTAGTTAAACAGAAGCATAAACAAAGAGCAACACAGTCTTTGTCCACAAAAAATAATAAACAATTGAATTTCTTAAAAATATGTTTATTTGACCTTTGTGATTCTGTACACAACAAGAATGCTAATGAATGATACGACTTAGGGAAAAAAACTGTCAAGAGCAACTGTGAGTGTGCACTGCTGTTCCGAGGCCATCCAGTCAGTGAAGTATGTGGTGACACTGGTGCTAACTGTATCTAATCGTTGAGTGCTGTGGTTGTCATCATACCTCCCAGGAGCAGACAGACCCCCGGGCTCAACTGACTGAACTGCCCAGTCTGTCTCCACTGTCTTCTTCTCTGTTCCATATTAATAGCCAGTCATAGAAATCCATATACATTGTACAGAACTTGCTATATTTAATATTATATATTATGTGTCACACAGCCTAATTACGTTATTCCTATGTCGGTGTAGTAACACTGTAATAACTCAATGATGACACTGTATTTTAACATGTTACATTGTAACTTGCTTTGTAATGGAGTTGAGCATTTTTGTTACCACATAAGTGAAATAAAGCCTCTTCCCCTTCTACTGGTGTAATAACAACAAAACAAGTTCCCTGCTCAGGACAGACTTGAAAATGAATTTGGATTCCATTTAGAATGGAGTATTTTAAGCATTATTTTACTAAGCTGGAGATGTTCTGTTATTGACCCCTGACTACTGTGTCTGGATTCCAATCTGATCATTCATTCTCTTTGCTCTATCCTGACTAACTCTCTCTCAGGTGTGAATAGGTGCAATATGATGAGGCATTTGTCATCCCAGGTATTGTTGGCCATACAGAGTTTGTGCAATACTGCTTCCTATCCCAATACGAGGGAACTTTCAGAGTGAAGTCACAAGGGCAGAGGGAAGACAATGACTTAGTGGAGTTGGCAAAGGTCCTCACGTGGCAGCTAGCCAGCCAGTGTCTGGTGCGGACAGTGGGACCGTTTGGAAGCAGAGGCTTACCAACTGTATAGAATAAATTCACTGGGTTTCACCCATAACAGGCCATATGTGAATAGATAGAATAAATTGGGTCAATATGGCGAATGACATAGTATTGCAGATATGTTTCTCTAAATAATTGTAGTAGCATTGTAGAAAGTGATTTTGAAAATATATTTTTAAGTGAGAACAAAGTTTTCAAGTACATATCACAGTGTTCTTACACACATGTACGGAGAGAAAATAATGAGGGAAAACAACCTTTCTGAGCTCCTCTGTTAAAGATGGAATACCCTGGGTCCGGGAGGCCGGGACGAGTGCAATATTGGGAGGGCATTGTACAACAGTGCACCACATCCCACACCTGCCTGGCCCTGGGAGGGGTTAACACTTAATATGCCTCCTCAAGCACCAATATTTCATGATCTGGCTGCAGTCCCAAGTTGACCTTCTCTTCAGATATGTCTGAGACTCACATTGCCTGAGGAGGACAAAAGTGTTGCATATTACATTTACATTTAAGTCATTTAGCACTGTCTAAAAGAGAGTCTCTCTCTCTCTCTCTCCCTCCCTCCCTCCTGTACACACACACACACACACACACACACACACACACACACACACACACACACATACACACACACACAAGCCCTAACAGTTACCAGGGCAACAGGTCTCCAAGCCACATAGGGGTAATCTGCTAGGGTAACCAAAAAAGTCAAGGGAAAAAAAGTTTTATATGGAAAAAACACTTCCACATTCTAAAATGTATTGTCAAAAGTATTAAAATAAAGCATATATATATATTGTGATACATAACAGGTGTATAATTTCGTTTGGGGAAAGGTTTGGACTTTGGAGGAGTGTGTCCAAACACACTGTCTAAGCCCTTATAAACAAGTACACTAACTAAGATAAACATTTAGACCAATGAAAATGTGTTTAAAACCTTACCTCAAGTCACAAGTGATTAATTGCCTCTTCATTCATATAGTGTCGCCATTCTCTGGAATATGTTTGATATGACCTATGAAAATGCATCAGCAACAATTCGCCAGGCAGTTACAAATATGGGTTCTTATTAGTCCAGAATTCCTTATATGCTGGATCTGTTTTCTTAAATGCATTCCGAACCCATTCTGCAATTATCCATAGCCGAAGATACAGGACTTCTTTCCTCTCCTAAAAGCTCTCTGACAATGGACCTCGCGCTCCGAATAGCCACTGCTTGGTCAATGGACCCCGCCTCCACTGCTACAACAAACAAAGGCCACAACGCAACGCTCACTGAGGCATGTTTGGTGCCCCTCTTAAAAGGCTAATAACTTCGGACATTCTCCGCAGTTGAGTAAACACGTCTGACTATCCTTCCCTCTGTATGTATATCCCTGCAGGAATGTCTACATTTTAAAACTTTTAGTAAATCGTGATTAAATAGGTTAAACTACAATGGACTCACCCAAATTCGGAATTAATGATATTCAGATGTCAATCAATGAAATTTCGCGCCACTGGTGCCCGCCACATATCACGTGAAAACCTAGCGATAAATTGAAAGGGTAAAACGTGTAGTCATGTCATTTACTGACATTCGCCTACTGCCTGAAAACATTATCACACGTTTGGTCACTTTGTTGCATTTTCTATACCAGTTTCAAAGTTTCTAAATACAGTATAGCCTTACAGTTTGTTTGGGGGGTTTGGCACCTGTCCTATTCCTGCTGAGTTTAGCACCTTGGCTGTGTGAATGGTGCATGGTGCAGGCCACTGGCTTGGTTAGGGCGTCATACAAACCACGCAGCCTGGCCTCAGAGTCATACGGAACATACTTTACGTATTTCTGGGCACCTCCAATCCCTGTTACCTACTAATGGTCTAGTTACTTTAGACAGAACTAAAAGTAAAGCGATTGGATCAGGGAGGATTGATGAGCGTAATCTGCGACCATCTTGCAATTCAAATGTTGTGTGTTTGAGTCAAGTTGGGGACAACTGTAGTATTTTAGCTAACCCTTCCCCTAACCCTTATTCTAAACTTAACCAAATTCACTTAACCTGCTATGTAAATTTACCTAAACTTTGTCTTTTTAGTTCTCCTAACCTTTTACGTAAATTATCCTAACATTTAGTTTCACTAAACACCAATGTAAATTCGCCACGTAATTCTCCTATATTGTGGTATACTACGAGCTAACTAGATCTACTCAGGCTTTTATAAAGCTAGCTAGCTTCAGTTACCTTCACATTCCAAGTCAGGCTTCATCCGTATGATGGTGGATATTGCTCGTCCGCCTGCCGTTAACTGCGTGTGCATGTCGCATATGGCTCGTCGAAGGCAAACTCTTCATTGAGACAATGCTGAAATATCAATCCATTGGGGGTCAGTGCCACATTTTCATTTGTGCTGAAATTATAATGAAAGAAAAGTTATCCTTATTTTATTACTTATCGTTAATGCCATGTTTGGTGTGCTTATCAATGCACGGCCATCTTTTCCCCACTACTATCGCTCCTTCTTTGATCTGTGGAACAGCTTGCTGCATTGTGGCCGTATATAGACATATAATCCATAGCAGGGTTTTGGAATCTTTAACCCTGGTAATTTTACAGATAAACTCATGGATACACTAGCAATGGCTACCAGTCTTGACTTGAATGGGAACTGCCATCTATGGATTATTTGTCATTGGTTGGTTGCGGTTGTCAGTTTTCTTTTGGCCAATTTTAAAATACAATTCCACAAAAAATGTACAGTTTGGAAAGCAAATGCTGTCATTATTAAATGTGCAATGTGAGGGTATTTTAACATTGCAAAACATTTTTAAACACACATGTTTTTTAAATTGGTCCTCAACTAGTGGCTCAGACACTCCTTCAGGACACATTGAGTTAGCCCTGAGTTAGCTTGCCCTAAGCAGGTTAGTTCTGAAGGATTCGTTGCCATAGAAATTTACCTGGCTAAAAAAAGGTGAGCGACTTTCGTGTTACCGGTTAACCCAAATTGAACTAAAAGTTGACCAAAGTTACAGTACCTGCTAACTCCTCAAACCTGATTCATACTTAAGGGCTCTGGTCTCAGAGAAAGATGTACAATACTATACATCATCCAAGACGAATGATAAATTACATAATCCAATTTGTATGCTATTGTATGACCTGGTAAGAGGTATCTCAATGGGAACACCACCTTATCTCAACGTGGATAACTGTGTAGTATTTGGTTGAGATGTTGATTAATGAGATTACAAACTATATTCATCCACTCAAAAAGATCGCTGAATTTCCAACGTGTTATCAATGTGCTTCCAACCATCTAAAAGAACAACCTAATTCCAATGTAAAAACAATGTCTGATTTTTTGTTTAGTTGGCACCCGAATGTCTATCACTTCACTTTCAACCATTTAAAAGTAGAGCAAAGTTCAAATTGGAATATAATGTCAGATAGTTTATTTATACAACAGTGTCATGTGTTATCACTGTGCTTAATCTAATATCAGAACCAAATTACCTGGATTGCATTAAAAGTACATGGTGTAAGTGATCAAGGCCATTTAAGATTCTGCACAGATTATTACAGCAATTGTGAAGACCTGAGAAGACCTATGCATGTTATCTTGAACATACTGTACACAGTTTATATGATTACATAAGAAGTATAGTTACAGTAACCTCAAAATGTGGCCATGGATGTGTTACTCTTTTTTAGGTTGAATGTTACATTCGTTTGGAAGATAGCCTTAACTTTAGGCTATTTACTGTATTAAAAAAGTAACATTGAATTGTTTTCGGTTTAAAATACAACCAAATATCAACATTTATATGTACAGTGCATTCGGGAAGTATTCAGACTCCTTGACTTTTTCCACATCTTGTTACGTTACAGCCTTATTCTAAAATGGTAAAAAAAATAAAAAAATCCCTCATCAATCTACACTCAATACCCCATTATGATAAAGCAAAAACAGATTTTTGAATTTTTGCAAATGTATTACTAATAAAAAAACGGAACTATTACATTTCCATAAGTATTCAGACCTTTTACTCTGTACTGTACTTTGTTAAAGCACCTTTGGCAGCGATAACAGCCTTGAGTGTTATTTTGGGTATGATGCTACAAACTTGGCACACCTGATTTTGGGAGTTTTTCCCATTCTTCTCTGCAGATCCTCTCAAGCTCTGTCAGGTTGGATGGGGAGCGTCACTGCACAGCTATTTTCAAGTCTCTCCAGATATGTTCAATCTGGTTCAAGTCTGGGCTCTGGCTGGGCCCCTCAAGGACATTCAGAGTCCCGAAGCCACTCCAGCATTTTTTTGGGCTGTGTACTTAGGGTCGTTGTCCTGTTGGAACCATCGCCTCAGTCTGTGGTCCTGAGCACTCTGGAGCAGGTTTTCATCAAGGATCTCTCTGTACTTTACTTTGCATCTTTCCCTCGATCCTGACTAGTCTCCCAGTCCCTGCCGCTGAAAAACATCACCACAGCCTGATGCTGCAGGCACCACGCTTCATCATAGTGATGATGACAGGTTTCCTCCAGATGTGAAGCTTGGCATTCAAGCCAGAGGCCCTGAGCGCTCTTGATTTCATCAGACCAGATGATCTTGTTTCTCGTGGTCTGAGAGTCTTTTAGGTGCCTTTTGGCAAATTCCAAGCTGGCTGTCATGTGCCTTTTACTGAGGAGTGGCTTCCGTCTGGCCACACTACCATAAAGGCCTGATTGGTGGAGTGTGGCAGAGATGTTTGTCCTTCTGGAAGGTTCTCCCATCTCCACAGAGAAACTCTGGAGCTCTGTCAGAATAACCATCGGGTTCTTGGTCACCTCCCTGACCAAGGCCCTTCTCCCCCGATTGCTCAGTTTGGCAATCGAGAGCCTTGTTGCTTCCAAAACTTCTTCCATTTAAGAATGGAGGACACTATGTTCACATTTTTTGGTACCCTTTCCCAGATCTGTGCCTTGATACAATACTGTCTCAGAGCTCTATGGACAATTCCTTTGACGTCATGGCTTGGTTTTTGCTCTGACATGCACTGTCAACTGTGGGACCTTATATAGACAGGTGTGTGCCTCTCCAAATCATGTCCAATCAATTGAATTTAACACAGGTGTATTTCAATAAAGTTGTAGAAACATCTCAAAGATAATCAATGGAAACAGGATGCACCTGAGCACAATGTCGAGTCTCATAGCAAAGGAACTGAATACTATGTAAATAATGTATTTCTATTTTTATTGTTATTTGATAAATTACCAAACATTTCTAAAAACCTGTTTTTGTGTTTGTCATTATGAGGTATTGTGTGTAGATTGATGAGAAACATTTTTTTTAATCAATTCTAATACATTTTAGTTCCATCTGAGCCATCCCATTTTTACTTTTATTTTTGGTTGAGTTGGAGACGTGAATCAAACATATTATTTGTTAACTTGTTGACAAGTTAATAGGCTATATATTGTATTTCAAAAGTGTGGCACAGAGTGAATTGTCCAAGCAGAAGATATATCTCCATCAATTGTTGACATTCGGTTGCGTTGACAACCCAACTTAATTCAATATCACTAAATATCTTTACATTTTAAATCAAAGGTTAAAACCTTAGGCCTGTTATATTGTCTATTTTTTGTTGAATTCTTTGAATTATAATTTCTTTCTGATAATGGATCTAAAGTTGAAGATCGGATTTTGTTTTAAAGGTATAAATTCAACATATTTTATACAAGGTTTGTCAATGTTGAAATTTGGTTACCATGATTACATAATCCTTTTGTTTAAATTTCACCCTAAAAACAACAGTTGATTGCTTTTTTAAAATCCAATGTATTTTTCATGTATACTGAATAAAATTATAAACGCTAGATGTGAAGTGTTGGTCCCATGTTTCATGAGCTGAAATAAAAGATCCTAGAAATATTACATATGCACAACAAGCTTATTTCTCTCAACTGTTGTGCACAAATATGTTTACATCGCTGGTAGTGACCATTTTTCTCCTCCACCAAGATAATACATCTACCTGACAGGTGCGGCATGTCAAGAAGCTGATTAAACAGCATGATCATTACACAGGTGCACCCTGTGCTGTGGACAATAAAAGGCCCCTCTAAAATGTGCAGTTTTGTCACACAACACAATGCAACAGATTTCTCAAGTTTTGAGGGAGTGTGCTATTGGAATGATGACTTCAACAGTCTGATCAACTCTATGCAAAGATGTGTTGCTGCATGAGCTAAATGGTGGTCACACCAGATACTGACTGTTTTTTTTATATATACACCCTTACCTTTTGTTTAAGGTATCTGTGACCAACAGATGCATATCTGTATTCCCAGTTGTGTGAAATCCCTAGATTAGGGCCTTATTTCAATCGACTGACTTCCTTATATGAACTATAATTTAGTAAAATCTTTGATATTGTTGCATGTTCCATATATATATTTTTTCCAGTATAGATTCCACGTCACAATACCTTGACAAATTACCTTGAAACAACGTTGATTCAACCAGTTTTGCCCTGTGGGAGGATACTATACTCCTATAATTCGTAAGAATAATTTAACATAATATATCATACTAAGTGTAAAAGGTTTATGCACAGAATAATACGAATTTTCCCGAGACCAGCCAGTGCAATATTAACAAAAGTCAACTTTTTTTACTCAACTGGCTACGATATCTGTCAAAATTACATGAACCGATTTTTCTTGGGGATTTATGATAGCCTGCGAACCAAGAGGGCAACAAATATAGAATGGCCTCCTATAAAAATAAGAAAACATACTAGCAACAACAGGATGCAAATAGAACAGGTTGCCAGAGCCGCTGTAATAGTTCGAAATAGCCCCCCGGTGCCTAGCAGAGTGTGCGCCCAAGTGGACAGTTGTTACGCGAGCAGCAGGTGTTCGACACGAGTGATTTATACCACTCGTGGAGAAACACTGTTAAAAATCTCACTCATCTGATAGCCGACATCGAGGGAGGAAGGAAAAGCGGCTTGCCATGAAACCAGTTTGAGACTGGACATCAGTGTCGGCAGCTCACTCGGACAGTTTGGGAGTTTGGTGTCAGTGCAGGCAAAACCTACTTCGCCTTTTTCCTATTGGAACGAGTGAGGTGGGGACATTTACGCAGTGTCTCATACGGAGCTTCAACAGAGGTGTGATTTGGTGAGGATATGAATGGTGCTTTTCCTGGTTCATTCTTAAAATAATCATGTGCTACACAATTCAGAAATGTGGCCTATTATTTACCTACCCACTGGGCACAGACGTCAATTCAACGTCTATTCCACGTTGGTTAAACCTAATTTCATTGAAATTACGTGGCAACAATGTTGATTTAACCAGTGTGCCCAGTAGATACTACTGTTTAATTGTGAGCTATGAAGAATGTATGGATTGGGTCAAGCAAGTGTAAAGCTTTTATTTGGTTGGAACATATGTTTTTCTAAAATTGTACAATTCACTTTGTCCCCTAATGGAACTTGTTGCTTTAAATACTTCCTCCATGGCCTAATATTAGAACAAACTCCCTGTCATTGTGAGTAAATCAAGAAATACAGCAGAATGGCATGTACTGTAGACTGACATTTGGGTGACATTGGCAATGTGGAATTTAAGGTTACATCAGCAGTTATATAACAACAATAGAATGATACCCTTATATTTGCCATTCATTAACATAATAATACCCCTTGAATAGTCCTGAAGTACAGCAATTGATTGTCATAAATATTTGTTTTAATCAAACCAAATGCTTTCACAGATAATTCATATTGATATAGATAGAATGTACAATAGATTTGTAGAATAGATTGATTATCAATAAAATAGACCATACAATTAGTCAATCCGTCTAAAGTTATTTGAATGTTTGATAGTGTCCATCAAAATACACTGACCTTCCCACTGTCACAGTTAAGACATGTGACAGTGGGAAGGAAAACTTCAGGTGGAAGGAAACCTTGAGAGAGCGAGAGAGAGCTGCACTATTACAAATACAAAGATGCTATGATGTGCATACATTCATTGACCTTTCCTATGCAGACACAACCAGATTGGATTAACATTAAATTCTCATTCATCAATAAATCAAGTGAGGTTGAGCCAAACATCCAATAGCTTGCTCCGTGTTTGTGGTCTTTGTGTCCAATACAAGTTGGGGATTGATCTAATGAATGAGTGAAAACCACTGGTCTTTACGTGAGCTGGAGTTGACACGTAGAACCACATGGACATGTCACTCCAGGCCAAGCCGTGGGAAAAAAACATCTCTGAGTCTCACATGTGACCAACCCCTATGGTGACGTCGTGTGTGTGTTTGGTTTTACTATTCATGTGGGGACCAGAGATCCTCATAAGGGTGGTAGCCTAAAACAAATCAAACAAGTGGGGACATTTCACTGTTCCTCACAAGGAAAAAGGCTGTTTTAAGCTTAGGTTTAGGGTTAGAATTACGTGTTAGAGTTAGGTTTAGTTTTAGGGGCTTGGGGTTAAGTTTAGGGTTAGAGTTGGGTTAGGGCTAGGTTTGAACCCCACAAGGATAGCAAAACAAACATACGTGTGTGTGTGTGTGTGTGTGTGTGTGTGTGTGTGTGTGTGTGTGTGTGTGTGTGTGTGTGTGTGTGTGTGTGTGTGTGTGTGTGTGAGAGAGTGAAGGGGAGTTAGGGTTTTGTGGTTAACAAGTGTACAGTGTTGCCCTAAAGGTAGTACCGTATTGATGTTTAATCACAAGCGGCTGTCTGTGTGTGTATGCACAGTGATTATTTGCTGTTCATGGATGGAACAAATAGGACCCTGTCAGTGTTGTTGGTCTGTGCACAGAGGGAGGTCACTGTGATTTTCAAAGCAGTGCAAAAAAAAGTGGGGGGGGCATACACCCCCACTCCAAAAGTGCAGCTGCATCAGAATCCATTGGTCGACATTCCAGACCTCAGCCACTACACTAGTGAACACAATGCCCACCGGACAACAAAAGGAGACCAATCTAGGGCATTGAAAAACGTTTATAACAGAAGTGAAGAGACTGGGTTGGGGCAGTTCTATACACTGCTGCTGTTAGTTGGAATACAGTTGATAATGTAAGTTGAAGATGTGTCTGATTGTGACAGCTAGTAGCCATAGCCACTCCCTCCCTGAGTAGTGGAACTGCCGTTGGGCACACCTGCTTACCCTTCCCTCCTCTGCCTTATAGCCCTGACTATTTCAGACCAGGGGAACACATGAAGGAAATGGCCTGGGTGGAGAGAGTGAGTCTGGTATATTTAGCATGCTCTATTTCTGCCCCTGCTGCTCGTAACCCCCCCCCTTCTTCATACCCCCTCTCCCTGGTGCACTGCACAGGTCTCCCAAACTGTAATAAAGGTCAGACTGTAGTGTTGGTTCAGAGAGAGAGAGGACCACACACAAACGCACTGCACACATGGTTCAATCTGGCCCATGCCATGACGCTTTCAAAGGCACACTTGGCACCAATGCTTTAGGAATACCTTGTACTGCTAAAGGTTTCACTATGTAATGCACATAAGCTCTGTGAAGGTCTTACCGGAATGTAGGCTTACACCTTTCCTTAAACTTAGATCTTTTCACACATAAATCAAATACAATAATGCCACCCTTTTGGTTACTAAATAGGACATGACAAAGAGAGACTTTCTCTGGCCCTTGTTTATTCTCCGATGGCAAATGGAAAAGGGAGAAGAGTCCAAATTGAAAAATGCCCAATTGACCAAGTGACCAACATTGTTGTAGCCTAGCTTTGACAGGTAAATGCTTCCTTTATACCAAGAACTGAAATATAACATAAAATGGGGTTTTGATACATAGTGCTGTGGCACACATGGTAGCCATAGTTTTTCTTTGTTTTACTATATTTTGTCTCAAGCCTCGCTTCACAACACTAACAGATAATTGTTTACAATGGCAGTTTATCTACTGTATGAAAACTTAAGCTCTGTAATGAAAATACTGAAGATTATAGGACTATTATTATGGCTATGATTATGGCAGCTTCAAACATGATCTGATCTGACCGGTGGTCAGGTGGATAAGACTGCCTTCATAAACTAAGACTGTTGATCAAATTATTGGTCCTATTCCTAAATGTGACCAAATGGTGGCCACTGGTGTTGCTTTTCTCTGATTCTTGAATGTTTGTTTGTCAACAGTTTTCTCTCCATTGTCCTCATCTTGTCCATGTCCAAGCAGAACGGTGTTGACTTCAGTCTGAGTGCTGTTGATGGGTTCCAAGAGTGTGGGAGATCGTTTTGCAACAACACACAGTCTTAAAAAATAGTTAGCATCTATTCAAATAGGTATGAACTACATCTACTTAATTACTTACAATTACAGTTGAAGTTAGAAGTTTACATACACGTAGGTTAGAGTCATTAAAACTAGTTTTTCAACCACTCTACAAATTTCTTGTTAACATACTATAGTTTTGGCAAATCGGTTAGGACATCTACTTTGTGCATGACACAAGTAATTTTTCCAACAATTGTTTAAAGACAGATACAGACAGAGATTATTTCACTTATAACTCACTGTATCACAATTCTAGTGGGTCAGAAGTTTACATACACTAAGTTGACTGTGCCTTTAAACAGCTTAGAAAATTCCACAAAATGGCTTTAGAAGCTTCTGATAGGCTAATTGACATCATTTGAGTCAATTGGAGGTGTACCTGTGGATGTATTTTGAAGGCCTACATTCAAACTCAGTGCCTCTTTGCTTGACATCATGGGCAAATCAAAAGAAATCAGCCAAGACCTCAGAAGAAAAATTGTAGACCTCCACAAGTCTGGTTCATCCTTGGGAGCAATTTCCAAATGCCTGAAGGTACCACGTTCATCTGTACAAACAATAGTACTCAAGTATAAACACCATGGGACCGCGCAGCCGTCATACCGCTCAGGAAGGAGGCACATTCTGTCTCCTAGAGATGAACGTACTTTGATGCGAAAAGTGTGAATCAATCCCAGAACAACAGCAAAAGACCTTGTAAAGATGCTGGAGGAAACCGGTACAAAGTATCTATTCCACAATAAAATGAGTCCTATATTGACATAACCTGAAAGGCCGCTCAGCAAGGAAGAAGCCACTGCTCCAAAACCGCCATAAAAAAAGCCAGACTTCGGTTTGCAACTGCACATGGGGACAAAGTTCGTACTATTTGGAGAAATGTCCTCTGGTCTGATGAAATAAAAATAGAACTGTTTGGCCATAATGACCATCGTTATGTTTGGAGGAAAAGGGGGAAGGCTTGCAAGCCGAAGAACAGCATCCCAACCGTGAAGCACGGGGGTGCTAGGCTCATGTTGTAGGGGTGCTTTGCTGCAGGAGGGACTGGAGCACTTCACAAAATAGATGGCATCATGAGGAAAGGAACATTATGTGGATATATTGAAGCAACATCTCAAGACATCAGTCAGGAAGTTAAAGCTTGGTCTCAAATGGGTCTTCCAAATGGACAATGACACCAAGCATACTTCCAAAGTTGTGGCAAAATGGCTTAAAAACAACAAAGTTAAGGTATTGGAGTGGCCATCACAAAGCCCAGACCTCAATCGTATAGAACATTTGTGGGCAGAACTGAAAATGTGTGTGCGAGCAAGGAGGCCTACAAACCTGACTCCATTACACCAGCTCTGTCAGGAGGAATGGGCCAAAATTCACCCAACTTATTGTGGGAAGCTTGTGGAAGGCTACCTGAAACGTTTGACCCAAGTTAAACAATTTAAAGGCAATGTTACCAAATACTAATTGAGTGTATGTAAACTTCTGACCCACTGGGAATGTGATGAAAGAAATAAGGGCTGAAATAAATCATTTTCTCTACAATTATTCTGACATTTCATATACTTAAAATAAAGTGGTGATTCTAACTGACCTAAAACAGGGAATTTTTACTCTGATTATATGTCAGGAATTGTGAATAACTGAGGTTAAATGTATTTGGCTAAGGTGTATGTAAACTTCAACTGTAGATCGTGTGTTATATGATAAAATATTACAATTTGTATTCAATACAAATTGCACTCTATCTTGACAAATGGTCGACTGGAGTTGAGCTCAGATTGTGCCTGTGGTAGTGATGTGGCGTTTCCATCTACAGGCCACAGTGTGTAATGTCTGTCTCTATCTATGCCCTGCCTGCATCTGTAGCCCCTGTACTGAGCCTGAGCCTGGTCTGCAGCCCTCGGCCTGAGGCTGGAAGGGGATGGGGACACTGGCCCTTTGCAGCCACTACTCACAGCTGTCATGGAAACGCAGCGTCATAGTGGCAATGCTACTGTTTCACCTGTGCTGCCTGCAAGGTGCTTTCTATGATCCACAGCTTTTGTCTTCAAACTACCCAATAATGTCAAGCAACTGTGATATTTCTGTTACATGCTCAATGGAAAGACATATTTTTTCTCCTACTATTGTTATGTTATTATTGATTAATAAACTGGAGCTTCCACCTCTCTCCCTCCTCCCACAGTATGGGCATCCTGTCGCATCCTGAGGTGCAACTCTGACTTTGTAGCTGTCACCCTGGACCTTGGGGGCAGCGGAGGGGGCGGAGGAGGAGGCAGCAGAGAGGGCAATGCGGGCTACTGCAGCGCCCTCCGCTCCTACGCCATGTGTACCCGCCGCATGGCCCGTGCCTGCCGGGGCGACCTGGCTTACCACTCGGCCGTGCAGGGCATCGAGGACCTCCTCATCCAGCACAGCTGCCCCAGGACAGGCCCCACCGCTCAGCCCCGGCCCCTGCCACAGGCCCCCATCTCTGGGGACGCCTGTATCTATGAGAAGGGCTACCTCCAGCGTGAGGGCCGGAGCCCTGAGTATCTCCACTGTGGAGTGTTCGGGGATCCCCATGTTCGCACCTTCCGTGATGAGTTCCAAACGTGCGCTGTACAAGGGGCCTGGCCACTAATAGATAATGAGTATCTATACGTTCAGGCAACTAGCGCCCCCATGAGAGGAGGGGTGTATACCACGGCTCTCATCACGGTAGGCCTCATTTCTAAAATAATATATAGTAAATTATATTTTATTAAATATTTTTTTCAATTATACAACTTACAATCCGTTCTTAAAGGTCCAGTGCAGTCAAAAATGTGATTTTCTATCCTGAGGTTTGAAAATTATGATAATGCCATTTTAGTGTAAGAGCTGTTTGAAAAGGCCACCTGAAATTTCTGCCTGTTTTAGTGGGATGGAGTTTTGGCCTTCCTGGTGACATCACCAGGCGGTAAATGAGGTAATATGGCAATAAGAAAGAGTTCTAAACCTCTCTGTCAATAACAGCTGGTGTCACGTTGGTATGGAGGATCGGGAGACAGGCACAGGAATGCATAATAGGGGTTTTTATTTCCCAAATTTCAGCGTGCCGTGTAAAGGCACGGGGATGAAGACCAAATAAACATGTATACAAAACACAGGGTAGAAATCCAAACAAAAGTGTGAGGAGATCCTCGAATAAATAACACAAGCGCACAATGATACCACACGGGACGAGACCCGTAATCATCTGCGCAATCCACAATGGCACAATAGCTAAAACACAGCACAGGACATTGGAACAACAATCGACAGGACAATGGTGATCAAAGGGCACACTTATACAATTACTAATCAACTGGGAATAGGGACCAGGTGTGCGTAATGACAGTTCAGGAGGGATCTGTGACAGCTAGTTTTCAGGTTACCCTCCCCGCCCTTGCTTGAGAAATTGCTTTTTGACAAGAAACTTTAATTTTGGGAGGGACAATTTTGATTGAAAATAATCACAGTAAGATACTTAGTTATTACCCAGAAATGATTTATTATTGAGATAAAAATGGCTTCATTGGACCTTTAAAATATAACTATGTACAATGCATGACATGTCTTTATACATAAATAAAGCATACGTACGTCTAGCTCATTGGAAGGGTGTGTGTAACAACAGGGTTCTCTCCACCAGATTACCATCATCTTTAAGAACTGGCGCCAGTGTATCGAGCAGCAGATCTACCAGGCGGAGCTGGACAACGTTCCCGCAGCCTTCGTGGACGGCTCAGTGACCAGCGGGGAGAGGCAGGGCCAGCACAGCCTGAGCGTCCACTCTGATCTGCCTGGGCACCAGGCTGAGATCCGTGCTGCCCACATCGGCACCACCCTGGTGGTGCGTCAGAGTGGGCGGTCCCTGGGCCTGTCAGTACGCTCGCCAAGTGCCATTGCTGAAGCATTCACCCCCGAGCAGGACCTGCAGCTGTGTGTATATGGCTGCCCACCTTCACAACGCCTAGAGACGCTACCCAGCCCCTCTTCTTCCTCCTCCCTTTCCTCCTCTTCCTCCAGCCAGCCCTCTGCTGCAGCCCATGTCCACTGTGCAGCCCTCCTCCCTGCTAGGGACATCTACTACCAGGCCTGCCTGTTTGACCTGCTGGCCACAGGGGACCTCAACTCCAGCACGGCGGCCGTGGCGGCCCTGGAAGACGCCCGGGGAATGATTTCAGACCCCAATAAGGTGCATCTGCTACTGGTGGGCAATGCCGATGGTAGTAGCCCATGTCTGCCTCTGATCCTGGCTGTGGCTGTCCTATCAGAGCATCTGGTGGCTCTGTGGACGGGGCAGTGTTTATGAACTAGTGACTGGTAGGAGCTGTGGGCATAGCATTAGCCACACTGACTCTGACTGAGCAGATGCTTTAAAAAAAATCTTGATGGCCTTGTTTCATAAACAACAGGCATCACCTTTGACTGGTTGGAACCCAGTGGCATTGTGACTGGTTACAGAAGTCAATGTTTCCCTGATTCATTTTCTTCCAGCAGGAGAAGAATGTTGATCGGAATAAATACAGGTGAATGCTCTCAGTGAGGATAGAAGTGATACTAGTTGAGTTGATTCTAATCCCTTAACTACGCTGAGACAAATGTATTAAGACAATATGTATTATCCATCTCAGCACAGAGGATGGCCTGTTGAGTAATTCCACGAATCCAGACAGTAAATGGAATCTTCAACTCTTTTTTTATATACTTTCTGTTATTTTCTGTTTATTTTATCATGGAGGGAATTTAGTGGTTTATTTATAGTAAATATAATACTACAGTGGTATCATCCTCTGTAAAGAAACTAATTTATCACTAATTTATTATGTCATCTTTGTGTGTCTACATTTGGTTTGCAGTGAGTTGTAATAATGTCTCAATTTCATAAGAGACTGTTTTTGAATGTAAGTTTGGTTCATATGTCAGTATTTGTAAGACAATGTTTACAATGTATTGTTCATCCTGTTCATATTTTTACCTACTGTAGATGCCAAAGTAAAAAATATATCTTTCCAAAGTTACTCATACCATCTTTCTAAAACAATATAGATCAAACAAGGAGTAAATTAAAATAATATATTGTTTTCCAAATGAAAATATCTCAAATTGCCTTCCATGTAATAATGTGATCTCTGTCAAGGATAAAACATATTTATACCTACAGATTCTAATATATTTCCCTTTGTGAGTTTTATTAAATTTGATCGTTTTTTCCCCCCAAGACCAGAAAATGGTCTGTATAATGTCCTGAGTGTGTATTTTTAATGAGGACCTTAACTGGGGTTTTGTGAAATGTCCAATACAACTGCAGTATTCCTCTGGAGGGGCTACTGAGGCAGCATTTGGGTGAGTTGAGTTCTCCTTCGCTGTGACTGGTAGCTCTCTTCTGCCATCTGATGTCAGATGTCTTCTCTGTTGTACTGTCCAGCATTCCTGTTGTTGCTTCTGTGATAGCTGGAATGAGTCCATTCTAGACCCCTCTTAGCTTCTCCGATAGAATAGGTCAATGTAGAAAGTGACAGGAGGAGAGGGGGTTGTGGTGACCGGGGCAGTGGTGTGGATCGAAAAGGGGGGGAAATTGTATTGTTTTTTTTATTGATTGTATTGGTTTTGATGTGATTCAAGAGAAAATTGTTCACAATAAAAAATAAAGTGATAAGAGACAGCGAGGAACCACACCTTAATACAGTAAACAATATTAGAAAATGTATACTTGGCAATTAAGGACACTTTATTTCAATAATCTTTCAGTATTCTTCCGTACAAAAACAAAACACAAATCAAATTTGTAATGAGAATCCTTCATATTACATACTGTGAATTACTAGATGTGAAGTAAATTGAAATTAAGTTTGAACCTTACTCTCTTATTGCTCTATTCATTCAGATCCACTTTAGCCGACATCTGCATAGAGGTTGTTTTGGCGGTGTCGGAGGTGAACTGCGTTAGAGCTGTCAAATCCACAAGGGCTCCTGGCATTAAGCTTCCATCGGACATTGCCATTGGCTGCACAGCGTCGCATTAAGAGAAATCCCATGTAGCCTTGTTTACAAGTTTGAGATGTAATCTTCACCTCGATTAGGCTGATAGAAATCCTCATTATTTAGTGTAATGATTTTCAATTAGAGCGTCATTATTTCTATATAGCCTAACACTTTCTTATTCTGAACTTCTAACGCCAGTGGGACGGTGTGGCTTCATGACAGTGATCAAGAGCAGCTGCTCACCGATTTGACTGCTCTAATGCAGCTACACCTCCGACACTGCCAAAACATCAGCCATTTTTTTCTACCCAAGCCTTTTTTCACTTTAGTGGATAAGCTTATATCTTTTTGGGGGGAGCGGTGGGAGTCCAATAATACATAAAGCATTCCTCCAGAGAGATAGAACACACAAGTCCTTCCTAAGTTTATGCATTATTGCTGGGCATCGAATATACAAAATATTGTTTACTGGCTTCGCACCCCAGAAACTGACTGGTGTCAAACAGAAGTCAACTCCTATTTCTCTTCCCCTGTGTCAGCTTTAGTCACCCCCAATCTTACTCTTTCAGCTTTAGTCACCCCCAATCTTACTCTTTCAGCTTTAGTCACCTCCAATCTTACTCTTTCAGCTTTAGTCACCTCCAATCTTACTCTTTCAGCTTTAGTCACCTCCAATCTTACTCTTTCAGCTTTAGTCACCCCCAATCTTACTCTTTCAGCTTTAGTCACCCCCAATCTTACTCTTTCTGCTTCGCGCTACACATCCAATCCAATTGTTGTCAATATTCTTAAAATTTGGCCTTAATTCTGTCAACACTTTAAATTCTGTGAATTCTCTTAAGTTCCTATATGTAATAATCACTTCTTCCTTTCAGCCAAACCAGCCAAACTGGATTCAGCTTGAAGTCTGTGGCAGAGGAATGGCCTTACTAAGTTTAATGGCCATTATATTGATGGCACCTTTACATTTGATAGCGAGGTCATCAACATTGGCAATCTACCCCATTCAAGTGTATTTAGGTATTTCCAAATGTAGGTATTTTTGAGATAATCATGTCCTTTGATAACCCATCACTTAATAAAATTAGATCTGAGCGGGAAAAGGAACTAGGTTGAGAGACCTCGGACGAAGTCTGGAATAGTGCCTTGCTTAGGGTAAATGGAAGCTCCTCTTGTGCCCGGCTCAGCTTTATACTTCACTGTATCCATTTCAGTAAGGCCAGGCTCTCCAAATTCTACCCAAATATTGATGGTACATGTGACAGGTGTAAAAGCTCTTTGGCACACTTGACTCACATAATCTGGTTTTGTCCCTGTCTGGCAGACTACTGGTTCACTATATTTAAAACACTTTCTGAAGCATTTGAAATAGAGTGGCAGCCTAGTGCAGAAATGGCTATTTTTACCAAACAACAATCCTTCCCTGACCAATAGACTGCTAGATGCCATTGCCTTTGCCTCCCTGTTGGCACACAGATGGATTCTATTGGATTGGAAATCTATCAACCCTCCCTCAGCCTCTCTTTGGCCCAACTAATTTTCCTAAAATTAGACAAAATTAAGTAGACCTTTCAAGGTTCAACCAACTAATTTTATTGCAGCTGGGACCTGATGATATCCTATTAGTATTCTTGTCCCCATAGGCCTATAGCATCACCTTCCTCCAGATTAGTATTATTGGCCCCACCTCCAGCCCTTAAGGTTACTGCTACATAGGCCTATAGCATCACCTTCCTCCAGATTAGTATTCTTGGCCCCACCTCCAGCCCTTAAGGTTACTGCTACATAGGCCTATAGCATCACCTTCCTCCAGATTAGTATTATTGGCCCCACTCCCAGCCCTTAAGGTTACTGCTACATAGGCCTATAGCATCACCTTCCTCCAGATTAGTATTATTGGCCCCACCTCCAGCCCTTAAGGTTACTGCTACATAGGCCTATAGCATCACCTTCCTCCAGATCAGTATTCTTGGCCCCACCTCCAGCCCTTAAGGTTACTGCTACATAGGCCTATAGCATCACCTTCCTCATGATTAGTATTCTTGGCCCCACCTCCAGCCCTTAAGGTTACTGCTACATAGGCCTATAGCATCACCTTCCTCCAGATCAGTATTCTTGGCCCCACCTCCAGCCCTTGAGGTTACTGCTACATAGGCCTAAGCATCACCTTCCTCCAGATCAGTATTCTTGGCCCCACTCCCAGCCCTTGAGGTTACTGCTATATAGGCCAATAAATTAGTACTCTTGGCCTCCCCGCCAGCCCTTGAGGTTACTGCTATATAGACCTAGAAGATCACCTAATCACTTGAAATTGTTAGGCTATTACATTTTTGCTTTGTATTGAAGTAATATTATGTTGTATACTTTAGTGTTGTGTTTTCTGAGATGTAACTCAATGACTTTCCCTTTCTTTTTAAATGTGTTTGGAATAATTCTGGGTTTGTCGGCTAGTTATGGGATGTCAGCTAGCGCCTATTAACAATTGGTCTGATTGAATCTAGGCCTAAACCTCTCACATTGGATGCTAATGTTAATGTAGTTCCTTTTGTATTTAGCCCAGTCCCACGTTCTCTTTTTTAAACAGTTGGACCCATTATAAACACTTCTCTCTTTCAACACTTACAGTGCCTTCGGCAGGTATTCAGACCCCTTGACTATTTCCACATTTAGTTATGTCACAGCCTTATTCAAAAATGTATTCAATTGTTTCCCCCCTCATCAATCTACACACAATACCCCATAATGACAAAGCAAAAACAGATTTTGTCATTTTTGCAAATATTTCTGGAAATATCACATTTACATAAGTATTCAGACCCTTTACTTTGTACTCAGTACTTTGTCGAAGCACCTTTGGCAGCGATCGAGGGAAAGATGAACAGAGCAAAGTGCAGAGAGATCCTTGATGAAAACCTGCTTCAGGGCGCTTAGGACCTCAGACTGAGTTAAGGGTCTGAATACTTATGTAAATGTAATTGCTCAGTTTTTTATTTTTAAGAAATTTACAAAAATGTCTAAAAACCTGTTTTTGCTTTGTCATTATAGGGTATTGTGTGTAGCTTGATGAGGGAAAATAATGATCTAATCCATTTTAGAATAACATAACATATATATTTTTTAAGTAAAGGGGTCTGAATACTTCCTGAAGGCACTGTATATACTAATATGCCAATAAAAACACTCACATAGACAATAGTATACTAACTAAACAATATACACAAAGAATTTGAACACCAAGTTCTAATAAAATAATACCAGTGTAAACAAGCTTCAGTATCACACAGAATGTCCCAATATTGCACATACACCATCCATAGATATATACAGCCCCCTATGTGTGTGTGTGTGTGTGTGTGTGTGTGTGTGTGTGTGTGTGTGTGTGTGTGTGTGTGTGTGTGTGTGTGTGTGTGTGTGTGTGTGTGTGTGTGTGTGTGTGTGTGTACATTTGATCAATGGTGGAATGTATTTAACAGTGAAAGCAGGCAGACACAAAGTCACTGACATCAGATGGTAACTGCATTTGAAGTTAGCCAGACTGGTTAACTCCAACTGAATTATCCAACCATACAGATCCCCAAGTAGTCTAACCCACAGAGGCAAGCGGTACATAGAAACATATTCAACTACAAGCAGGGTTAGGACCAGAGTCCATTCTACTGTCCAAGATTGTCTTGAGGCCTCATATACATCCAAGTGGTTGTGTTTGCTTAAATAGTGTTTATGTGTGCAGTTCCATCTGTGTGGGTTGTTCCCAGTCTCTCTGGTGATGTTTGAATACAAGTCTTAATGGCACTTCAGCCTTTGGCCTGTGAGCTTGCAGTCCAATCACTGATGACAGATCAGCTTTAAAAGGGGTAAAGAACCTTTGATCTGTGAGTGCAGTCTGCCTGCAGATCTCATTTCAGTTTAATTTCACTCAAGAGGCGGAACTCCTCCCAAACAGCTTCCTTGAATCAAGAACTGGTCTCCATGGTGCGAGTGGGCGTTCTTAGGCGTCTGCTAATTGGTCAGAGGTCAGCTGCTCACGGTCTGACACGTCATCCGCTGGCAGCCGTGCCCGGTCAAAGAACCCACACTGAGGAAGAGAGGGTTAAGTTATACTAAAGTTGTGTGTGTGTGTGTGTGTGTGTGTGTGTGTGTGTGTGTGTGTGTGTGTGTGTGTGTGTGTGTGTGTGTGTGTGTGTGTGTGTGTGTGTGTGTGTGTGTGTGTGTGTGTGTGTGTGTGTGTGTGTGTGTGTGTGTGTGTGCGTGTGTGTGTGTGTGTGTGTGTGTACCTTCCACATGGCCAGTGTTAGCATGGCCAGGACCAGCAGTCCCAGTAGGATGGCCAGAATGATGACCCACAGAGGAACAGCAAACGCCACATCAGGAGTCCCCCACAGCACCAGTGTACCCATCTTTAACACACACAACCACAGTTCGTTACAGGCTGGGTGGGGTTCAGGGTAAAGGTTATTGTAGGTAATAGTTAGGGTGGATGTCACATCTTACTGAAGTGGTGTGTTTGGGTAGGGAGGAGGACTGGAGGCTATAGGGCAGGGTAGAGGTCAGGGTTCATGTTCGGGGTATCTTATTGAAGTGGTGTGTTGGGGTAAGCAGTAGGGCAGGGTACACTCTTAGAATTAGTGGTGACTCTAGGAACCCTGGAGATCCTTGAGGAACAATTGATAGTCAATGGTTCACATTTGCACCTATGGTTAGGTTCATGGAGGAACCTTTAATGTTTCAATGTAGCAAAACCCTTGACTGGAGGCATGTCTTAGTGTGGGCGTGGCTTTCAGATAGATCTTTTCAGGCCACCCGTGGGGGTATATGTCATTCCTGTTCATCTGTTCTGATGCATTGTCATCATATGTTAAGGTTGAACACTGACAGTTTTGTAGCTTCAATGGGGTTTACAGAGATGTATGAGTTCCTCAAGAGTCCATGCAAATCCCAAAGTTGGAATAGTTACCACTTGATTACTATATGAATGACTGAATGAAATTGATATTTTCTTGTCAAATCGCCAACCCATCCATTATGGGATTAATTGACACATAAACAAACATTACAATAATTCGCTATGGTAATTAAATTATCACTCTTCTTCCGGAGTTCTCTGCATTGCGCATTACATATCGTTCAAAAGTTTGGGGTCGCTTAGAAATGTCCTTGTTTTTGAAAGAAAAGCACATTTTTTTGTCCATTAAAATAACAGCAAATTGATCATAAATACGGCGTAGACTTTGTTAATGTTGTAAATGACTATTGTAGCTGGAAACAGATGATTTTTTATGGAATATCTACATAGCCGTACAGAGGCCCATTATCAGCAACCATCACTCCTGTGTTCCAATGGCACGTTGTGTTAGCTAATCCAAGTTTATAATTTTAAAAGGCTAATTGATCATTAGAAAACCCTTTTGCAATTATGTTAGAACAGCTGAAAACTGTTTTCCAGATTAAAGAAGCAATAAAACTGGCCTTCTTTAGACAAGCTGAGTAGCTCTTTATTTATCCGTTATTTTACCAGGTATGTTGACTGAGAACACATTCTCATTTGCAGCAACGACCTGGGGAATAGTTACAGGGGGATGAATGAGCCAATTGTAAACTGGGGATTATTAGGTGACCGTGATGGTTTGAGGGCCAGATTGGGAATTTAGCCAGGACACCGGGGTTAACACCCTTATGATAAGTGCCATGAGATTTTTAATGACCTCTGAGAGTCAGGACACCTGTTTAATGTCCCATCTGAAAGACGGCACCCTACACAATCACTGTCCTGGGGCATTGGGATATTTTTTTAGACCAGAGGAAAGAGTGCCTCCTACTGGCCCTCCAACACCACTTCCAGCAGCATCTGTTCTCCCATCCAGGAACTGACCAGGACCAACCCAGTTTAGCTTCAGAAGCAAGACAGCAGTGGTATGCAGGGTGGTATGCTCTAACCAGAATAGAGTATTGGCTCTAACCAAACTGGCTCTAACCAGAATAGAAAGAGTAGGAGGCCCCGGTGCACAACTGAGCAAGAGGACAAGCACATTAGTGTGTCTAGTTTGAGAAACAGACGCCTCACAAGTCCTCAACAGGCAGCTTCATTAAATAGTACCCGCAAAACACCCGTCTCAACGTCAGGCAGAGTTCTAGGCAGAGTTACAAAGAAAAAGCCATCTCTCCTAATGGTCAATAAAAAGAAAAGATTAAGATGGGCAAAAGAACACAGACACTGGACAGAGGAACTCTGCCTCGAAGGCCAGCATTCCAGAGTCGCCTCTTCACTGTTGACATTGAGACTGGTGTTTTGCGAGTACTATTTATATTTTTGACAACTTTTACTTTTACTTCACTACATTCCTAAAGAAACTGATGTGTGAGTGTTGGAGAGTGCCCCTGGCTATCCATGCATTTATTAAACAATAAAATGGTGCCGCCTGCTTTGCTTAATCAAAGGAATTAGAATTTATTTATACTTCTACTTTTACTTTTGATACATAAGCATATTTAGAACCAAATACTTTTAGACTTTTACTCAAGTAGTATTTTAATGGGTGACTTTTACTTTTACTTAAGTAACTTTCTTTTAAGGTATCTATACTTTTACTCAAGTATGACAATTGGGTACATTTTTCCACCACTGTCGAAAACCCTTTTCAAAGGGGTTCCTCATGGAACCTTTTTGAACTGGAAAGGTTCCCTGTGTGGCAATTTTTAGAACCTCAGAAGGTTGTTCCAGGCTCCTTTCCTTCTAAGACTGTATAGGTATGGGTAAGTGTTAGGGGTATCTTACTGAAGTGGTGTGTTGGGGTAAGGAGGAGGGCTGGAGGCGGTAGGGCAGGGCCTTCACTCTGAAGGACACGGTGGAGTTGAGGAGGTATGGGTCGTTACGTCTCTGCAAGGTGAATAGATGTAATAGATACTTTATTTCTTAATACTAATAATAACATTAATATGAATACTCCCAGTAGTACATAAGTTTGGGGTTATGTTTGTGTGCTCACCTGGAGGAAGGTGTGAGCCCAGAGTCGGGAACGGATCTTGACTACAGCGCTCTGACCACGGTCCAACCGCCCGACCACACACAAAATTCTTAGACAAATGATGTTACTGCAGTTCTACAGAGCGGGAGAGACAAAGAGAGAGAGAGTTCATATACATTCCAAAACTGCTGCTGTATAGTAATACCAAACAAGCTGACAGTGAAATCCAAGGCTGCTGATAATGAAGTGCACATATTGTAAGTACCAGGGTCTTGCTGCTGTAGGGCTGGGCAGCGCTGGTGGCTCGTCTGTAGCGGTGAGGAGAGCTACTGTTTCTCAGAAAGCCCAACAATTCTGGAGTGTCCTGGACAGAGGACATCTGAGAGAGAAAGAGAGAGAGGGAGACACAGAGACACAGAGACAGTGAGACAGAGAAAGAGAGAGGGAGACAGAGAGACACAGAGACACAGAGACAGTGAGACAGAGAAAGAGAGAGAGGGAGACAGAGAGACACAGAGACAGAGACACAGAGACAGTGAGACAGAGAAAGAGAGAGAGGGAGACAGAGAGACACAGAGACAGAGACACAGAGACAGTGAGACAGAGAAAGAGAGAGAGGGAGACAGAGAGACACAGAGACAGAGACACAGAGACAGTGAGACAGAGACAAGAGACAGAGACACAGAGACAGAGACAGAGAGACACAGAGACAGAGACACAGAGACAGAGACAGAGACAGAGACAGAGGCACAGAGACAGAGACACAGAGACAGTGAGACAGAGACACAGAGACAGAGAGTGAGACAGAGACACAGAGACAGAGAGACAGAAACACAGAGACAGTGAGACAGAGAAAGAGAGAGAGGGGGACAGAGAGACACAGAGACAGAGACACAGAGACAGAGACAGAGACACAGAGACAGTGAGACAGAGACACAGAGACAGTGAGACAGAGACACAGAAGACTTATAGACTTAGAGACTTATAGACAACATTACTATTGAACTAAGGCACCATTCAAAATGAGGGGTGTAGTAGATATGCTGGTGCTGACGTTCTATCTGTTTGGGGACTGGTCTGAGGGAGAGAGTAAAGGAGGGATGGATCAGATTGACCAGAACATTCTATTCACTACCATAGATGCTGTCTGGGATGAGCTGAGTCACCTGAGACCCATGCTGAACAACACAAAGAAACGAGTAGAGAAGTTGGAGAAGAAGAATGCAGGTACTGTAATAATGCACATATAGACAGAGAAAGAAAGAAAGAACAAAGGTAGCCTGATGTAATAATACAGGTAATGAAACCGATCACACTGTGAAAATAAGCAGTGCTTGCTTCTCATTCTGTATTGATTGATAAGTTTGGACATTTATGTTGGTGCCATTTCAGTCCTGGAGGACAGGGTGGTCAAGTTGAAGACAGAGAACACATATAATCATCATTAGATGTCATTTCTAAAATGGATTTAGATAACAAGTCACTGTCAGGTGCTAAAATCGATCTTACATACATAGGCTACAGTATATCTTTCTCATTAAAGTGCATGCAGTAGAACTGATTTTGGTGGGCTAAACTCTGCCTTGTCTCAGGCAGCTCATCAACTCTTCATTTAACGGATTACAGTTTGAATCGGACAGCAGTCAATCAAATTGTGCCAGGTGAGAAAAAGTTGCACGCGGCAATGCAGATGAATGTCGGTGGGTGAATTCAGTCGTAGCCCATGGAATGATGATACACAAAATTATTATTTTCGGACATAAATACTACGCTGTAGTCAACAAAAAACGGATTGCAACTTGCAAAATATGCAGGAAGAAAATGACAGACAGTTCCAACTTTGTTTCGACATTTGAAGCTACAAAGCAACCCCTACATGGTAAGTCGTGGCTAATATAGCCGACAGCTATATATAACTTTGCTTGTGTAGCATGTAGGCTAACGTAACATTAAGTCAACGAGCCTCCATACAGTCAGTCAGAGCGGGAACGTGATCATTGCACCCAAGATTGAGCTACAACTGGTTAGGCAGTTGGTAGCCTAAATCCTGCCTGATGTTACTGCTGTTCCTAAAACCATTGACATACATTAGCCTATTGTAACCACGCCTACTGTGTGTGTGTGAGAGAGAGTGAGAGAGAAGGTTGGGCGATTGTGTAATGTTAAAGCCTACATTGGCCGATTGCGCCCCATAGCGGGGGGTCTTTCTCATGACAACCTGGCTTGATGACTCCTTGCTGTCCCCAGTCCACTTGGTCGTGCTGCTGCTCCAGTTTCAACTGTTCTGCCTACGGCTATGGAACCCTGACCTGTTCACCAAACATGCTACCTTGTCCCAGACCTGCTGTTTTCAACTCTCTAGAGACAGCAGATGCAGTAGAGATACTCTGAATGATCGGCTATGAAAAGACAACTGATATTTACTACCAAGGTGATGACCTGTTGCACCCTCTACAACCACGGTGATTATTATTATCTGACCCTGCAGGTCATCTATGAACGTTTGAAAATCTCGGCCATGTTCTGTTATAATCTCCACCCGGCACAGCCAGAAGAGGACTGGCCACCCCTCATAGCCTGGTTTCTCTCTAGGTTTCTTCCTAGGTTCTGGCCGTTCTAGGGAGTTTTTCCTAGCCACCGTGCTTCTACACTTGCATTGCTTGCTGTTTGGGGTTTTAGGCTGGGTTTCTGTACAGCACTTTGTGACATCAGCTGATGTAAGAAGGGCTTTATAAATACATTTGATTGAGAGTGACAGCCAGTGAGAGTCATGTGGCAGAACTGAAGGGAAAGAACGCAGGTGACTATATATATCTTTACTTATAAGAAATACTACGTATATGTCTCACTTTAACATGATTCAGTTTATTTCAGGATGTGGTAAAGCTACATCTTGGTTTATCGTTTTCACCATAAATGATGTTTCTGCATAAATGATTTTCTAGCCCTGGAGGCCAGAGTGACAGCCAGCGACAGGCAGGTGGCAGAACTGAAGAAAGAGAATGCAGGTGACTAAAATGTTTCACTTATAAGAACGACTGCATGTATTCTTCACCTGAACATAATAACATTCAGCTCATGTCAAGATATGAGAAACCAAAGCGATGTAACAAAGCCACATCATGGCTTATCATTTTCAAAATAAATGATTTTCTTGCATAAATGATCTTCTAGCCCTGGAGGCCAGAGTGACCGCCAGTGAGAGCCAGGTGGCAGAACTGATGGGAAAGAATGCAGGTGACTAAAATGTTTTACTTATCAGAGCTACTACATCTACACTTCACCTGAACATGATTCAGCTAATGTTAGGATGTTATAAAGGAAAGCAATGTTACAAAGCTACATCACAGTTTATTGTTTTCTTGTATGCATTATTTTCTGTCCCTGGAGGCCAGAGTGACAGCCAGTGAGAGTCATGTGGCAGAACTGAAGAACGCAGGTGACTATATACACTATATATACAAAAGTATGTTGACACCCCTTCAAATTAGTGGATTCGGCTATTTCAGCCACACCCGTTGCTGACAGGTGTATAAAATCGAGCATACAGCCATGCAATCTCCGTGAACAAACATTGGCAGTAGAATGGCCTTACTGAAGAGCTCTGACTTTCAACATGGCACGGTCGTAGGATGCCACCTTTCCAACAAGTCAGCTTGTAATTTATGCCCCATTCAACTGTAAGTGCTGTTATTGTGAAGTGGAAACATCTAGGAGCACCAACGGCTCAGCTGCTAAGTGGTAGGCCACACAAGCTCACAGAACGGGACCGCTTAGTTCTGAAGTGTGTAGCATGTAAAAATCATCTGTCGTTAGTTGCAGCACTCACTACCATGTTCCAAACTGCCTCTGGAAGCAACGCCATCACAAGAACTGTTCGTTGCTGACTTATCTAATCAGGATGTATCTAAGCACTGCAATGACAACAAAGCTACCCTCAGAGTATCTGTTTATTAAGATATTATTTTCTTGCTATTTCAGCCCTGGAGGCAAGATTGAGTGTTGCTGAGAGCCAGGTGGAGGAACTCAGGCTAGGTAAGAACAGATCAATTCAATCAAACTCACAGTGTGGTATGAAATGAAGACATGTTAGACATTTCGGTGGGCTTGATTGAATTCATTCTCATGTGTTCGCACAGAAGACAGTTGGCCTTTTCTGTTGGTTTGACGGACTCGGGTATGTGGGATCCTTTCAAACTGAGATCACTGGTCTATGAAAAAGTCTTCACCGTCATTGGCAACGGTTACGACCCAAACTCAGGTACAGCTTACGCCGACAATACTACAGATGAAATTTACGCCGACAATACTACAGATGAAATTTACGCCGACAATACTACAGATGAAACTTACGCCGACAATACTACAGATGAAACTTACGCCGACAATACTACAGATGAAACTTACGCCGACAATACTACAGATGAAACTTACGCCGACAATACTACAGATGAAATTTACGCCGACAATACTACAGATGAAACTTACGCCGACAATACTACAGATGAAACTTACGCCGACAATACTACAGATGAAACTTACGCCGACAATACTACAGATGAAACTTACGCCGACAATACTACAGATGAAACTTACACCGACAATACTACGGATGAAACTTACGCCGACAATACTACAGATGAAACTTACGCCGACAATACTACAGATGAAACTTACGCCGACAATACTACAGATGAAACTTACGCCGACAATACTACAGATGAAACTTACGCCGACAATACTACAGATGAAAACAATACTACAGATGAAACTTACGCCGACAATACTACAGATGAAACTTACGCCGACAATACTACAGATGAAACTTACGCCGACAATACTACAGATGAAACTTACACCGTAACAATACTACAGGTTCACCCACACAGCAATACATCTACAACTCAGATAAAGGTATAAACATAAACACACAATCTCCATGCTCACGTGTCCACCACAGGAGGCTGCTGAGGGGAGGACGGCTCATAACATTGTCTGGAATGGCGTGAATGGAATGGTATGTGTTTGATGTGTTCGATACCATTCACTTCAGTCTGTTCCAGACGTTCCTATGAGCCCATCCTCCCCAATTATGGTGCCACCGGGCGCCTGTGGTGCCCACAGGGGCCAGCTACTGGCACAGACCCAAACCACTAACAGGCTGCTACAGTGCCTAAGAGAGACGGATAGTGCTGATCTTTCCCTGCCTCCCCTCTGATACAGGTATGTTCTCAGCACCAGTGAGAGGAGTCTACTACTTCACATTCACCTCCATGGGCCGAGAGCCTGGACAGAGAAAATGGGTGTTTCCTTGGTCAAAAATGGACAGCAAATGATATACAACGTCCAGGACAACTTCCAAGGTGGTTATGAGTACATGACAGGTGCCGTGGCTCTGGAGCTAGAGAAAGATAACCTGGTGTACTTAAGGCTTCCTAAGGGTTGGGGGCTGTATGATGACAACTACAACCACATTGTCTTACTGGCATCCTGCTCTTCACCACCAACCCTGCTATGGGTCGACTCCATTAGTCCCTCTCCGTCCTCCTACAGTCTTCAATAAACATGGAATGAGTGACTTTGTCCTGTCATCATTAAAGCACATTACTCAGTCATCATCACAAACATAAACCAGACGGTAGATGACATCCTGTTACCCTATTTTATTATGAGAAGAACTGAGCTGCATCAATTCTAGATCGGGCCAGTAAATATTTGATCTAACTGAGCTGTAATTTCACAAAAGCATTTATGCCATTGTTTCTGAAGCATTGGAGACCAATACAGGTTTATAAATATAGAACATTAGTGCATGAGTCCAGTGTCCAGTCTCAGCAGGAGGTGTTATTGTGTTACCTGTAGGCCCAGGATGTTGAGGCTGGTGTTGCTCCGGCAGCTGATTGGTCCTTCCGTTAGAACCTCCAGAGCGTAGAGCAGGTGTTCGTCACGGAAACGAGAGGGCCAGCCCACCTGGAGCTCCGCCTCCCGAATACTGCTGGGACCTGAGTTATGGAGCTGAGAGAGTAAGAGGGAAAGGAGACAGAGATGAGAGGAAGAGAGAGGGGGAGTAGAGAGGGAGGGGGGAGTAGAGAGGGAGGGAAGTAGAGAGAAGGAAGAAGAGAGAGAGTATGAGAACACCAAGCCACTCAGCTTAGCCCCTTTCCACACACTCATTCATTCTGAGGGTGGTGATGGTGAGTCACCCAAACAGGACATGGTCCCAGTGCTCCAGGCAGGAATTCTCTGAGAGAGAAACTCTGGCCGACCTAACTATAACCAGCTGGACAGACTGCAGGACAGGAGCACTGTAGCCCCAAACCCTGCAGACATCCAGCAGATGTCCCTCTTCACTGCATCTTCAACACATACACGTATAATATCTACATAGGTGTACAGAGGCTCATTATCAGCAACCATCACTCCTGTGTTCCAATGGCACGTTGTGTTAGCTAATCCAAGTTTATCATTTCAAAGGCTAATTGATCATTAAATCATAATCATGAAGATTATGGTCAACGGATCACCTAAAAAGCTCTACAAACCTGAAGAGGCTGCTGCATTTATTGACTCTCTCAGGTAAATAACTTTAAGCTGCACCTCCGTAGCATTGGATAACTTTGTTTATCTTTGGTTGAATCTGATCATGAAACAGTGGTGTGAGTCCTCACGTACTCCGGCTCAGTAATATTCGTATCTTTATTATTTTTCTTGCTAAAGTAATAGCCACTATAGCTCAGGCTGAGATATGTGTGAATCCATAGTGGTGCCCAGGCTTGGTTTTAGGCGGAAGAGCATCAATCTACTTCTATTGATTTTCTTTTCCATACATATAAAGGATGAGGCTATTGAGCGGCAATGCAGACTTAAGAGTCTACATTGGATTGTTGAAATCCCCTGCATGTTAGCTAGTGGGAAAACACCCTTTTGGATCTTTACATGTTTAATTTTTGGGTTTAGTAATAGTTCGAGTTCAGGGTTCATATTGTTTGTTTATGCTCGGTGAGATAGAGGAGAGTTCAACACATGGAAAAAGGTACCACCCCACTTTTACAGTAGGATCCAGTCTGGATATTGAATGGTCAAGACACAATGGCAGGTAACAGACTGCGTGTATGTACATTGAACATTAGAGGGAGCCATAACCCCATTAAAAGTAAGAAGGTACTGTCTTTTTTGAAAAAAGAAAATATTGCCCTGTTGCAAGAAACTCATTTGGATGATAAGGAGCACCTGAAATTACAACAAGGGGGGTTTGGTCAAGTGTTTTTCCTCATCATTTACATCCAGAAGTAGAGGTGTAGCAATTCTGGTGAAAAATAACTTACCACTTAAGGTCTTGAATTGTGTGAAAGATACATTTGGTCGCTTTGTTATAATTAATGGTACTTTACAAGGGCAGAACATTTCCATAATGAATATTTACTTCCATTTCTAGACTTTTCAGAATTAAACTCGGACACTGCAGTGGTTGGAGGAGATTTTAACTGCTTGTTGAACCCCCTTATTGATAAGTTTCCCATCGGTATAGCTTCACTCTCTTCTCAAGCTAAGTCACTTAAAGCTATTTGTGATGATCTGGGGTGTGCGTTAGACTCTCTCCTAACACAGGACGCTGAAAAGAAAATGAGATTTGTCAGGCAAAAGCTATATGAACATGGCGATAAGCCAGGAAAGTACTTGGCATACCTAGCTAAAAAGAGAGCTGACTCTCAGTCAATTGCTACTATTACTGATTCTGATGGTATTCATTTATATGAAAATTAATTGATAAGTGACTCATTTAAGACATTTTATACAAACCTTTATGCTTCAGAACTGCCAAAGGATGCACCCACATTAATGGAGAACTTCTTTTGTAAGATTGAGCTCCCTACTATCTCCAAAGAACAGAGGTCTCTCCTTAATGCCCCTATTACCAAGGAAGAGATAATGTTCACAATTAAGAATCTGCAAAATGGTAAGGCCCCAGGACCAGACGGGTTTTGTAGTGAATTCTATAAAGAGTGCCATGGCCTGATCCTTGAGCCATTGCGTGATATGTTTAACCACTCATTTTCAAATGACCAGCTCCCTCAAACGCCAACATTTCACTTATTCTCAAATAGGGAAAATGTCTAGAGTCTTGTTCCTCGTACAGACCAACTTCCCTTCTGAATGTGGATAGAAAATTGCTTTTTAAAATTCTAGCCACAAGATTAGAGGACTCACTGCCACTAATTGTGAAAGGAGACCAAACTGGCTTCATTAAGGGCCGTAAAGTCATGCAACAATGTCAGACGGCTTCTTAATGTAATTCAAGCCAACCAACAAAGTGCTATGGATGGTCTTGTGCTCTCCCTAGATGCTGAGAAAGCATTTGATCGTGTGGAGTGGTCTTAGCTATTATTTGCTCTAAAGAAATTTGGTCTAGGGGACAACTTCATAAAATGGGTAAACGTTTTATATGATGATCCTCAGGCTGCTGTCCTTACTAATGGGCTAAGGTCAAATAGCTTCTCTATACACAGAGGTACCAGACAGGGCTGTCCTTTATCCCCTCTCTTTGCACTCGTTATGGAACCACTGGCCGAGGCCATCAGGGTAACGCCTGCTATACAGGAGCTGCTCATTGGTGATGTTCACCATAAAATAAGCCTGTATGCTGATGATGTCCTGATATTCATCTATAGTCCCGAGACTTCAATTACATCTTTTATTAATATTATTGAATTATTCAGCGAATTATCAGTCTACAAGATTAACCTAACTAAGTCAGAGGCTACGCCACTTGGTAGCCTACACTCTGTACCTAATACTTCTCCCCCTTCCCTTTTAAATGGTCTCCCTCAGGTTTCATGTATCTGGGTATATTTGTAACTCCTAAATTCCAGAAAATGTACAAAGCCAATTTTGTTCTCTTGTTTGATACAATAAGACAGGATCTGGAGCGTTGGAACTCTCTCCTGATTTCTTGGTTGGGTAGAATATCCCTCTTGAAAATGAACATTTTACCTAGACTACTTTACCCAATCCAAACGATCCCAGTATTACTCTCCAATAAGGTAATAAAGGATGTAAATGGATGGCTAAGTTCCTTTATATGGAGTAAACGCAAGCCAAGACTTAAGAAGGCAATATTGCAGCTGCCAAGTTCTATGGGTGGCTTGGACTTGCCCAATATCAGGTTAATTCAGATGGTGTGCCCACCTTTGTTATATTTCTGACTGGATCACAAATGATGACTCCTCTATTTGGTTAGACATTGAGACTTCTCTTTCAAAATACCCCTTACAGGATCTTTTATTTTTCAGAAGTTTCAAGTCTGTAGAAGATCACTGCAATAATCCCGTTACACTTAACACACTCAAAGTATGGAGGTCAGTTCAACGCTTCCTGTGAAGGTCCAAACTAACCTCTGCTCTTACCCCAATTCTTAACAACCCAGATTTCAGTCCAGGATTGCTGGATGCTGGTTTTAACTTATGGCTTAATAAGGGCATACGCAGGCTAAATGACTTATTTGCTGATAAGATTTTATTGTCATTTGAGCAGATGGTCGAGAAATATCGACTCCCAAAGCAGGACTTTTTCCGCTTCCTACAAGTAAGACATTATATTCTGAAGAGCGCCACCTTAATTGGTAACCCTGATGTGTCTGTCATTGAAATAATGCTTTTTTCCCACAAAGAAAAATGTCTGTAAGTCTGTTTTATGATACTTTAAGGTCCTTTTCTGCTGTCAACACACAGAGGGTGAAACAAGTGTGGGAGAAAGTATTGTCTGTTACTATTGACGAAGAGATGTGGGAGGACATTTGGAGATATGCAAAAACAATATCTACATGTAATCGTACTAGAGCAATCCAATTAAGAATAATACACAGATTGCATATATCCCCAAATCGCAGACATGCTTTTAGCCCCACTTCCTCTTCCCCTCAGCGTCTTAAATGCAAAACTGATACAGGCACCCTAACACATTGTTTATGGTCATGTACCAAAATACAAAGATACTGGTCTGGTGTTCTGCAAGAAATTGAAAAGATCCTAGGGGTTGATCTAGAATTGGACCCAGTTTCTTTACTGTTGGGGCTCCCTGGTAGGCATGTTACTTCTGTGGGTAAAAGGAGGCTTTACAACATCCTTACCTTCGCAGCGAGGAAAAACATCCTTTTACAGTGGATAAGTGATAAGGTTCCTTCTTTTAAAGATTGGCATAAGATACTATTTGAATGGGTGCCTCTGGAATATCTGACATGTACATTGCATTCTAAAACAGACCAGTTCTACAAAGTATGGGAACCTTATCTAAATTACCTTGAACCTGAGGTATCAGCTATTATGCTGCAAGGATTCTCTTAGAATGGCGGGGATCTATGTATTTCAGAACTACACTGTACGTTCCATGTGTGGAACCTAACTTCTTGGTTTAAACTGAGCTTTTTTGTTTAATTTTTGTTTGTAAGTTTGTTTAAAATGTATGTATTGAGAGACGCAATGATGGGGTTGGGGTGAGAGAAGCACCGAGCGGGAAGAGGAAAATGGTGTACGTATGTATGGGTGTGTATGTATGTATGTGTATATGCATGTGTGTACGCGTATATATGTGTATATGCATGTGTGTATGTATATATATGTGTGTATATATATATATATATATATATATATATATATATATATATATATATATATATATATATATATATATATATATATATGCGTAGGTATGTGTAAGTGAGTGCTGTTTTTTTTGTGTGCTTTGTCTCTGTTGTTTATCTCTTAATATGGGTGAAAATTGTGAAATTCCAATAAAAATACTGTTACAAAAAAAAATTGCCTTTTAAAATGATAAACTTGGATTAGGAGTGATGGTTGCTGATAATGGGCCTCTGTATGCCTATGTAGGTAGATTTTCCATTAAAAAATCTGCCATTTCCAGCTACAAAAGTCATTCACAATATTAACAATATCTACACTGTATTTCTGATCAATTTGATGTTATTTTAATGTACAAAAAAATGTTTTTCTTTCAAAAACAAGGACATTTCTAAGTGACACCAAACTTTTGAACGGTAGTGTATGTCTGATTCCCCCTCGTATCACTCCACCCCGCTCTTTCTTTCTCTCTCTCTTCCTTTATGACAGTAATTACAACTGTTCAGGAGGCCTTTGATCAGACAGCAGATAGCACTTACAGGGCTACTGCTTTTACTGTGTGTGTATGTACCTCGTAGATGTGTGTGACTTGGGGTCCTACGTCATCCTCTTTGACCGGCTTCTCTTTGGGCTCCCAGTGAGGAAACGGAAGAACCACCTGAGAGGGATGACACACCCTGGAAAGGGAGAGAGAGAGAGAGAGAGAGAGAGAGAGAGAGAGAGAGAGAAAGAGGTGGGAAATAGAGAAAGAAAGAAAAAGAGGAGCAATAGAGAAATGAAGAGAAGAGAGAGAGTTATATACAACGTCCAGGACAACTTGGGGGGTGAACACCAAGCCACTCGCCACTCCGCTGCCAAACACAACTTACCCAACGCCGGTTGGACCTTAACCTCCAGCCCCCTACACCCACAGCCCCCCACGGATCACTGTCTGTTTGTGTGTACAACTGCCTTAGAACCAGCCAAGTCACTCTGGGGTCCAGGCTTTGAAGTGTGTTTGTGTGTGGGGGGGTAGTAAAACAAGGAACATTCGGACAAGTGGGGACATTTCGTCAGAACCCACAAGGAAAAAAGCTATTTTAGGCTTGGGAGTTAGGGTAAGGGTTACAATTAGGGTTAGGGTAAGGTTTCGTTTTAGGGTTAGGGGTTAAGCTTAGCGTTAAGGTTAGGGTTAGGTTAACGGTTAGGGAAAAAAAGGAGTTTGAATGGGAATCAATGTTTTGTTCCCCACAAGGATAGTAAATCAAACGTGACGAAGGAGCACTAGCACTGGGTCATGTGTGCATGATTAGCAGAGATCTATTCATAGAAACATACACAGACACAACCACACTAGGCAATAGAAATACAGCAAACTAAATGAGCCTGTCTCAAGGCAAATAGATACACTGTATGACAACAAAGTGCATCAAACACAGCAAAGATATTCTAATGTCACAGGGTTAGAGAAAAGATCAATCAGAACAGAGATGTATCACTCACCCCCTCAGGTCTAGCTGAGCTCTGGCAGAGATGGAGAGAGACAGACTGACTGGGTTGCTCTTGGAGTTGTCTTTGTTTGAACTGTAAGATAAGAGACACACATGAGTCAATAAAGATGTTTGGATGTAGAGTCTGCACCATGGCCTGACGATGTATGGTGTGTGTGCGTGTGCATGTGTGCGCGTGTGAGTAAATGAGTGAGTGAGCGTGTGTTTGTGGCGAGATGAACAGTCATTGTTTTGTGTCGTCTGTTTCCCTCCGGCCATCTGTCTCGCCACTCTTTGTTTGGGAAAGCCACAGAAATCCTCAGAATTCTGACAGAGGTTCCTTTTTACAGTTATGTGTGTCACAGCTCTTCCGCAGTGTGTGTGTATGTGTATTTGCATGCATTTGCGTGTGTGTCTGTCACCTGTGGATCTGTAGGTCAAAGTCAATGTGAGGACCGGCATCATCCAGCCTTTGGACAGCAAACCTTAAACCTACAGATACCTGGAGACAGAGACAGTGAGACAAAGAGAGAAGGACAGAGAGAGAGGGACAGAGAGACAAAGGGAGAGGGACAGAGACAGAAAGAGACGATTCAAAGTCTGTGTCAGTGACATCTGTAAGTGTTCAGTTAAACCGAGCAGCCTTCTAACCCCATGTAGAGTTTCCCTTTGTTAAAACTAACCAGAACCTGGCCATAGTATGTGTATCTGGGTTACGTATCTGTATTGTGTGTGTGTGTCTCAGTTGGAGGATCAGTACAGATCTGTGGGCTGAGACAGACCAGATCCCTTTCCCTCTAGTCTTCAGACCCCAGTTAAACCCCTCTCTACCCTTGCTTAACTCACACCATGTGGAGGGCTTAGTTCATAACCATGATTATGATAATGGCTTCTTGCATTTGTGTGTGTGTGTAATAATGTTGTCATGGGCAACAGGTCAGACACTAGTCAATGCCGGAAACTCTTAAACACGCGCTAAAACTACAAGGGAGAAGCCTGAGGGCGGAAACTCATTAGGACTCCAAAGTCAAAGAGACTTTATTGTACATCAGAGAGAGAATCAGATGACGAAAGACCAAATGAGTCTAAATCACTGAGGTCCCCAGGCTGAGAGAAAGAGAGAGAGACAGACAGACAGAGTGACCCAAATATATCTCTCTCCCCAAATCTGGAAAACATGTATTTCCTGTCGCTTCTCTCCCATGTCTTGAACAGCACCACCACCACTATAAAACTGTCTAATCTTTATCTACTGTAAAACCCACCATAGTACAGAGACAGAGTTTGTCAAGGAAATTATCTAGTGCATCGAACAGTCATCGACCTGATCTAATGCGTCGACCAGCCATCGACCTGATCTAATGCATCGACCAGCCATCGACCTGCCATCGACCTGATCTAATGCATCGACCAGCCATCGACCTGATCTAATGCATCGACCAGCCATCGACCTGCCATCGACCTGATCTAATGCATCGACCTGCCATCGACCTGTTCTAATGCATCGACCAGCCATCGACCTGCCATCGACCTGATCTAATGCATCGACCAGCCATCGACCTGCCATCGACCTGATCTAATGCATCGACCAGCCATCGACCTGATCTAATGCATCGACCAGCCATCGACCTGCCATCGACCTGATCTAATGCATCGACCAGCCATCGACCTGTTCTAATGCATCGACCAGCCATCGACCTGATCTAATGCACCGACCAGCCATCGACCTGTTCTAATGCATCGACCAGCCATCGACCTGTTCTAATGCATCGACCAGCCATCGACCTGTTCTAATGCATCGACCAGCCATCGACCTGTTCTAATGCATCGACCAGCCATCGACCTGTTCTAATGCATCGACCAGCCATCAACCTGTTCTAATGCATCGACCTGTTTTTTTTATTTTTTTAATATTTATTTTTTTATTGTAGGAACACATAGAAAGTACAAATAAAGTAAAATAAAAGAACAACAAAGTAGATTTGGCAGTTACAGTGCACTTCATACCTTCATCATCACATCATCATATTAGTTACATTGATATCTTTGAATTAGACCTTTTCCAAGTACAAAACCCATTTTCCCCAGTATTCTTGACCTCTCTCCTGTTGAGTTCTTAAAGCAAAGGTCATACGCTCCATGTGGTGTATTTCTTCTACAATGTCTATCCATTGTGTCACTGTGGGAGGGTCTTTTTGTTATGAACTTGAGTGAAGACCCAAAAGCGGTTTTAACAGAAAACAGAGTTCTTTAATGAAAATACAGGAATGGCATAAATCCTCTTCCAACGTTGTCAGCGGAACAAAAAGAACGTTAGTATAGTGCAGGATGCTCCTGCCAGGCAGACTCCGACAGGACAGGACAAGGTGGAAGCAAACGAGACGACAGCTTGCTTCTGGCATCAATAAACACAAACAAGAATCAGACACTGAAAGTAGCAGGAACAGAGAAAGAAATAGAGACCTAATCAGAGGGGGAAGAGAGAACAGGTGTGAAAGAGTGAATGAGCTAGTTAGAGGAAATGTAGAACAGCTGAAGAATGAGAGACAGAGAAGGTAACCTAAAAAGACCAGCAGAGAGAGAGAATGAAGAGAAAGGACAGGAACAGACATAACAAGACATGACAGTACCCCCCACTCACCGAGCGCCTCCTGGCGCACTCGAGGAGGAAACCTGGCGGCAACGGAGGAAATCATCGATCAGCGAACGGTCCAGCACGTCCCGAGAGGGAACCCAACTCCTCTCCTCAGGACCGTACCCCTCCCAATCCACTAGGTACTGATGACCACGGCCCCGAGGGCGCATGTCCAAAATCTTACGAACCCTGTAGATGGGTGCGCCTCGACAAGGATGGGGGGGGAGGGACGAGCGGGGGCGCGAAGAACGGGCTTAACACAGGAGACCTGGAAGACCGGGTGAACGCGACGAAGATAGCGCGGGAGAAGAAGTCGCACTGCGACAGGATTAATGACCTGGGAAATACGGAACGGACCAATGAACCGCGGGGCCAACTTGCGAGAAGCTGTCTTAAGGGGAAGGTTCTGAGTGGAGAGCCATACTCTCTGACCGCAACAATATCTAGGACTCTTGGTCCTACGTTAGCGGCCCTCACAGTCTGCGCCCTATTACGGCAAAGTGCCGACCTGACCCCCTTCCAGGTGCGCTCGCAACGCTGGACAAAAGCCTGAGCGGAGGGGACGCAGGACTCGGCGAGCTGAGATGAGAACAGCGGAGGCTGGTACCCGAGGCTACACTGAAAAGGGGATAGACCGGTAGCAGACGAGGGAAGCGAGTTGTGGGCGTACTCTGCCCAGGGGAGCTGTTCTGACCAAGACGCAGGGTTACGAAAAGAAAGACTGCGTAAAATGCGACCAACAGTCTGATTGGCCCGTTCGAATACTTGACCGTTAGACTGGGGATGAAAGCCGGACGAGAGACTGACGGAAGCCCCAATCAAACGGCAAAACTCCCTCCAAAATTGAGACGTGAACTGCGGGCCTCTGTCGGAAACGACGTCAGACGGAAGGCCATGAATTCGGAAAACATTCTCGATAATGATCTGAGCCGTCTCCTTAGCAGAAGGGAGCTTATCGAGAGGAATGAAATGAGCCGCCTTAGAGAATCTATCGACAACCGTAAGAATAACTGTCTTCCCCGCTGATGAAGGCAGTCCGGTGATAAAATCTAAAGCGATGTGAGACCACGGTCGAGAGGGAATGGGAAGCGGTCTGAGACGGCCGGCAGGAGGAGAGTTCCCAGATTTAGTCTGCGCGCAGACCGAACAAGCGGCGACAAATCGACGCGCGTCACGTTCCCGAGTGGGCCACCAGAAACGCTGGCGAATGGAAAGCGTACCCCGAACGCCGGGGTGGCCGGCTAACTTGGCAGAGTGGGCCCACTGAAGAACGGCCGGACGAGTAGGAACGGGAACGAACAGAAGGTTCCTAGGACAAGCTCGCGGCGACGGAGTGTGAGCGAGTGCTTGCTTTACCTGCCTCTCAATTCCCCAGACAGTCAACCCGACAACACGCCCCTCAGGGAGAATCCCATCGGGGTCGGTGGAGACCTCAGAAGAACTGAAGAGACGAGATAAAGCATCAGGTTTGGTGTTTTTGAGCCCGGACGATAAGAAATAACAAACTCGAAACGAGCGAAAAACAGAGCCCAACGAGCCTGACGCGCATTAAGTCGTTTGGCTGAACGGATGTACTCAAGGTTCCTATGGTCAGTCCAAACGACAAAAGGAACGGTCGCCCCCTCCAACCACTGTCGCCATTCGCCTAGGGCTAGCGGATGGCGAGCAGTTCGCGATTACCAACATCATAGTTACGTTCTGACGGCGATAAGCGATGAGAGAAAAACGCGCAAGGATGGACCTTGCCGTCCAGCGCTGAGAAAGAATGGCTCCCACGCCCACCTCTGACGCGTCAACCTCAACAACAAACTGTCTAGAGATGTCAGGTGTAACAAGAATAGGTGCGGATGTAAAACGATTCTTAAGAAGATCAAAAGCTCCCTGGGCGGAAACGGACCACTTAAAGCACGTCTTAACAGAAGTAAGGGCTGTGAGAGGAGCTGCCACCTGACCGAAATTACGGATGAAACGACGGTAGAAATTAGCGAAGCCCAGAAAGCGCTGCAGCTCGACGCGTGACTTAGGAACGGGCCAATCAATGACAGCCTGGACCTTAGCGGGATCCATCTTAATGCCCTCAGCGGAAATAACGGAACCGAGAAAAGGGACAGAGGCGGCATGAAAAGTGCACTTCTCAGCCTTCACATAAAGACAGTTCTCCAAAAGGCGCTGGAGGACGCGTCGCACGTGCTGAACATGAATCGAGAGAGACGGTGAAAAAATCAGGATATCGTCCATGTAAACGAAAACAAAAATGTTCAGCATGTCTCTCAGGACGTCGTTAACTAGTGCCTGAAAGACAGCTGGAGCGTTAACGAGGCCGAAAGGAAGAACCCGGTATTCAAAGTGCCCTAACGGAGTGTTAAACGCCGTCTTCCACTCGTCCCCCTCCCTGATGCGCACGAGATGGTAGGCGTTACGAAGGTCCAATTTGGTGAAAAACCTGGCTCCCTGCAGGATCTCGAAGGCTGAAGACATAAGAGGAAGCGGATAACGATTCTTAACTGTTATGTCATTCAGCCCTCGATAATCCACGCATGGGCGCAGGGACCCGTCCTTCTTCTGAACAAAAAAAAACCCCGCTCCGATGGGGGAGGAGGAGGAGACTATGGTACCGGCGTCGAGCGAAACCGACAAATAATCCTCGAGAGCCTTACGTTCGGGAGCCGACAGAGAGTATAATCTACCCCGGGGGAGTAGTTCCCGGAAGGAGATCAATACTACAGTCATACGACCGGTGTGGAGGGAGAGAAGTGGCCTTGGAACGACTGAACACCGTGCGCAGATCGTGATACTCCTCCGGCACCCCTGTCAAATCGCCAGGCTCCTCCTGTGAAGAAGAGACAGAGGAAACAGGAGGGATAGCAGACATTAAACAGGTTACATGACAAGAAACATTCCAGGATAGGATAGTATTACTAGACCAATTAATAGAAGGGTTATGGCGCACTAGCCAGGGATGACCCAAAACAACAGGTGTAAAAGGTGAACGAAAAATTAAAAAAGAAATGGTTTCGCTATGATTACCAGAGACAGTGAGGGTTAAAGGCAGCGTCTCACGCTGAATCTTGGGGAGAGAACTACCATCTAAAGCGAACAAGGCCCTGGGCTCCCTAACTGTCTGAGAGGAATGTCATGTTCCCGAGCCCAGGTCTCGTCCATAAAACAGCCCTCCGCCCCAGAGTCTATCAAGGCACTGCAGGAAGCAGATGAACCGGGCCAGCGGAGATGGACCGGAAAGGTAGTGCGTGATCCAGAAGGAGAGGCCTGAGTAGTTGCGCTCACCAGTAGCCCTCCTCTTACTGATGAGCTCTGGCTTTTACTGGACATGAGGTGACAAAATGACCAGCGGAGCCGCAGTAGAGACAGAGGCGATTGGTGATTCTCCGTTCCCTCTCCTTGGCCGAGATGCGAATACCCCCAGCTGCATAGGCTCAGCATCCGAGCCGGCGGAGGAGGGTGGCAGTGATGCGGCAGGTGGCAGTGATGTGGAGAGGGGAGCAACGGAGAACGTGAGCTCCTTTCCACGAGCTCGGCGACGAAGATCAAACCGTCGCTCTATGCGAATAGCGAGAGCTATTAAGGAGTCCAGACTGGAAGGAACCTCCCGGGAGAGGATCTCATCCTTAACCTCGACGTGGAGACCCTCCAGAAAACGAGCGAGCAAAGCCGGCTCGTTCCAGTCACTAGAGGCAGCGAGAGTGCGAAACTCAATAGAATAATCCGTTATGGATCTATTCCCTGACATAGGGAAGACAGGGCCCTGGAAGCCTCCTCGCCAAAAACAGAACGGTCAAAAACCCGTATCATCTCCTCCTTAAAGTCCTGATACTGGTTAATACACTCAGCCCTCGCCTCCCAGACTGCCGTGCCCCACTCACGCGCCCGTCCGGTAAGGAGAGAAATGACGTAGGCGATGCGGGCTGCGCTCCTGGAGTAAGTGTTGGGCTGGAGAGAGAACACCACATCACACTGAGTGAGGAATGAGCGGCACTCAGTGGGCTCCCCAGAGTAACACGGCGGGTTGTTGATCCTGGGCTCCGGAGACTCGGAAACCCTGGAAGTGGGCGGTGGATCGAGGTGGAGTTGGTGAACCTGTCTTGTGAGGTCGGAGACTTGGACGGCCAGGGTCTCAACGGCATGTTGAGCAGCAGACAATTCCTCCTCGTGTCTGCCTAGCATCGCTCCCTGGATCTTGACGGCGGAGTGAAAAGGGTCCGGAGCCGCTGGGTCCATTCGTGGTCTGATTCTTCTGTTATGAACTTGAGTGAAGACCCAAAAGCGGTTTTAACAGAAAACAGAGTTCTTTAATGAAAATACAGGAATGGCATAAATCCTCTTCCAACGTTGTCAGCGGAACAAAAAGAACGTTAGTATAGTGCAGGATGCTCCTGCCAGGCAGACTCCGACAGGACAGGACAAGGTGGAAGCAAACGAGACGACAGCTTGCTTCTGGCATCAAAAAACACAAACAAGAATCAGACACTGAAAGTAGCAGGAACAGAGAAAGAAATAGAGACCTAATCAGAGGGGGAAGAGAGAACAGGTGTGAAAGAGTGAATGAGCTAGTTAGAGGAAATGTAGAACAGCTGAAGAATGAGAGACAGAGAAGGTAACCTAAAAAGACCAGCAGAGAGAGAGAATGAAGAGAAAGGACAGGAACAGACATAACAAGACATGACACTTTTTGTAGCCATTTCCTAGTGACAGCCTTTTTACTGGTTGCCAGTAGGACCTTCAAGAGGTACTTTTCTCTATTGTGTAAGTTATCAGGTATTTCACCCATGTACAAAGAAAATAATGTTTGTTCTATGTCAAATCCCATTATTTTTCCAATGTTAGATCTTATTTCTCCCCAGTAAGTTTTGATTGCGGGGGCAAGTCCTAAAGATATGAGAGTGGTCCGCCCTCAATAGACCGCATTCTCTCCAACAAGGGTGTTGTGAGCCAGTCTGTTTTGATTTCAGTTTAGATGTTATGAAGAAACGTATAACATTCTTCCAACAGAACATGACCTTGAGTTGGTGGAGCTTTGTTGAGTCTCTAATATGTTCAACCATGTTTCATCAGTTATTTCAATGTTAAGTTCCTCCTCCCATTTATTTTTAATATAGATTGTAGAATGTTTCTTTGAGGATTGAATACCCAAGTTGAGATTTGAAATTGTTTTTTGTTACTCCCCAAGTTGTATGCGTTAGTGAATACTTGGATTCATTTTGGAGGTGCTCAAGGGTCACTTTTATCTCCCTTAAGAAATAGTGTCGAACTTGTAGGTATCTGTAAAAATCTTGTTTATCCAAGCCATGTTTTTTTACTTAGGTCCTGGAAGTTATCTAGGTTCCCATTCCTTATAATTGTACTGACTGATGTGATGCCTTTCTGCGTCCATTGTTTAAATCTGCTGTCCTGAGTTGCAGGGATGAAGCTGGGGTCGTATGCAGGTCAACTCAGCAGTTTGATCTCTCTGTCTAAATTATTTTGCTTGACTACCCTAAACCATGTCTTCAGAGATAAATTCATCCACTGATTTTGTCTGTTGTATATTTATTTTACCATGTCCTTATTTCCTAAACTGACTGTATGGGTGTCTCTGTAAAAGTAGTCTTGATGTCTTTCCATTTGGATTCGTATTCTGAATTGCACCAACACACCAGAGGTCTCAAGTGGGCTGACACATAATCATCTTTTAGGTTTGGTAAGGCCATACCCCCACAGTTTTTGTACAACAACTGTAATGTTGTATATCTAGTTCTTGGTCTCTTACTGTTCCAAATAAACCTTGATATCCGTTTATCCCTAAACTGCTTAGACATGATTTCTATGGGCAGTGATTGGAACAAATACAGTAACCTTGGCAGGATGTTCAGTTGGATTGTTTCAATTCTACTACTAAGATCTAAGGGAAGTGAATTCCACCTGTCTAGGTCATCGTATATTTTCTTGTTGATGTGATCGTTATTCATGCAGTAAAGTTTGGGTGTATCTTTTGGTACATACACTCCCAGATATGTAATGGATGAAGAGGTCCAGGTGAAGTTATACCTACTCTTCAGATCTTCCTGTGGGGTATAATTATATACTAGGGCTTAGGTATTGTGTACGTTAAGCACATACCCTGAATATGTTCCAAATGTTTATAAAACATCCATCAATCTCGGTACACTTGAGCCTGGGTCTTTAAGGAATAACAGAACGTCATCAGCATACATGCATATCTTATGTTCACTGCCTCTTATTGTTATTCCCTCTAAGGTTGGGTCCTGTCTTATTGCCTGTGCTAATGGTTCGAGGTACAAGGAGAAGAGCGTGGGTGAAAGTTTACAGCCTTGTCTTGCCCCTCGCTCTAATTTTATCATTTGTGTCAAATGTACATGTATCTTTATTCTAGCGGTCGGACATGAATACAGTGTTTTGATGCACTGTATCACTTCTTTGTTGAAACCAAATCTTTCCATAATTTAGAATAGGTAATCCCATCCCACTGAATCAAATGCTTTTTCTGCATCTAGGCTGATTAATATTGCACTTGTCTTATTCTGAGTAATGTGGTCCATGACATGTAGTGTTCACCTTATATTGTCCTGTGTCTGCCTATTTTGTATGAAACCAGTTTGATCTCCGTCAATCAATTCTGGGATTATGTTCTCCATTCTTTTGACTATTATTGATGCATATAGTTTATAACCTGTGTTAAGAATTGCGATAGGTCTATATGAACTGCACTCTTTTTTATCGTTACCCTCTTTTGGGATTACTGATATGACGGCCTCTCTCCATGACGGTGGGAGACCCCCCTCCCTCAGAGTCCAGTTAAAACAGGCCTTAAGTAGAGGTGCTAATTGTTCTCTGACGGTCTTGAACCATTCTGAAGGGAAGACATCAGTGCCTGGAGACTTGTTGACTTTTTATTGAGATATTGCTTTATTAATTTCTTCTAAAGTTAGTCTATCATTTTGCTCGGTCCCAATTGAGGGTTGAGATCAATTGAGATCAAGTGAGTTCAAAAAGTGCTCTATTGTCTGTGCATCTGCCTTCTCTGGTTGCTTGAACAGATTTGTGTAATATGATTCAAATGCATTCTGTATTTCATCTAATTTGCATGTGATCTTTTTTGTTTTGGGGTCTTTTATTTTGAAAATGGTATTCTGTGCTTGAGTCTCCATGCTAGTAATTTGGTTGACTTTGAGCCTGGTTCATAATACCATTGTTTCAGGAACCTAAGCTTTTTATCTACTTCTTCTCTATAAATCTGGTCCATTTCCTGTTTTACCTTTTGAATCTCTCGTAATATAAGAGGGTCTTTGTATTGACTATGAGATCGTTCTAAGTTTCTTAGGGCTTCTTGTAATTTCAGCAGTTTCTGTGCTTTAATCTTTTTCTTGAGAGATGATGTGGCTATGATCTTCCCTCTAATAACTGCCTTAGCTGCATCCCACAATATAGCAGGAGATACTTCCCCATTATCATTATTCTCCAGATAGATGTTCAATTCTGTTTTTATTGATTCAATGAATGCTGGATCATTCAGCATGCTTGTATTAAGTCTCCATATAGTATTTCTTGGTTTGCTATCAAGGTGTAGAGTAAGGTAAACTCCATTATTATATGATAAGTCGCTCTGCCTGATCCTACAATCCTTAAGCCTGTGTCTATCTGCACTGTACATAAAAATAGTCTAACCTGGAGTATTCAGTGTGGCGGGCTGAGTAAAAAGTATATTCCTTATCGGTCTTGTGGGTGTCACGCCATACATCGAGCAGTCCTAGATCCTGCAGTATCCTATTGATCTTTTTGGCAACTAGGCTCATTTTCCTATTTTGAATTGTGCTTTCCAATTTTGAGTTTAGAATTGTGTTAAAGTCCCCTCCACAGATAAGAGTGCCAGTGCTTTCTGTGGCAATTAAATCAAACACCTTCCCGTAGAATACCATGTCACTCCCTGGGGGTGCATATACATTAAATAATGTCACTTCCTTGTTATCCAGTTTACATTTAACAAGTATAAATCTACCCTCCTTGTCTTTTACTTCTGACATAAACTCAAAATTAACTGAATTTGGGATCAAGATTGCAAATCCCCTTCTACCCATTTTGTAAGAAGAAAAACAAAAGTGTTCCTATATCCCATTTTCTTGAGTTTCTCGTGTTCAGATGTGGATAAGTGAGTTTCCTGCCAGAATAGTATGTCCCCATCGACCTGATCTAATGCATCGACCTGTTCTAATGCATCGACCAGCCATCGACCTATTCTAATGCATCGACCTGATCTAATGCGTCGACCAGCCATCGACCTGATCTAATGCATCGACCAGCCATCGACCTGATCTAATGCATCGACCAGCCATCGACCTGATCTAATGCATCGACCAGCCATCGACCTGATCTAATGCATCGACCAGCCATCGACCTGATCTAATGCATCGACCAGCCATCGACCTGATCTAATGCATCGACCAGCCATCGACCTGATCTAATGCATCGACCAGCCATCGACCTGATCTAATGCATCGACCAGCCATCGACCTGATCTAATGCATCGACCAGCCATCGACCTGTTCTAATGCATCGACCAGCCATCGACCTGATATAATGCATTGACCAGCCATCGACCTGATCTAATGCATCGACCAGCCATCGACCTGATCTAATGCATCGACCAGCCATCGACCTGTTCTAATGCATCGACCAGCCATCGACCTGATCTAATGCATCGACCTGCCATCGATCTAATGCATCGAACAGCCATCGACCTGATCTAATGCATCGAACAGCCATCGACCTGATCTAATGCATCGACCAGCCATCGACCTGATCTAATGCATCGACCAGCCATCGACCTGTTCTAATGCATCGACCAGCCATCGACCTGTTCTAATGCATCGACCAGCCATCGACCTGATCTAATGCATCGACCAGCCATCGACCTGATATAATGCATCGACCAGCCATCGACCTGATCTAATGCATCGACCAGCCATCGACCATGGCTCTGTGACTGTTGTCAGAGAAGGGATGTAAAGAGAAGGGATTGACACTGTCGACCAAACTAACAGATAGGTATCTATTTGTTTTTCTGGCCAGTGAGACCTCTGATTGCTCTAAGGCTATATATGGTGTTCCACAGGGCTGTGTACAGGGGCCATTTCTGTTCACATTGTACATGCTGACTGTCTGGCAGAGGTGGCACAACAGGCCCCAGAGTGGTGTAGCGGAAGACAAAATTCTGAGGCCCTTCATTTTTCCTGATCTGGTAACTTAACCAGGTAAAACTCGGGACCTTATACGGTATGACGTGATTTATCTGTTTAATATGGGCTATGATGGGACCAGAGTTTTTCTAATCAGGTCACATGGTTTTAATCTTGGGGAGGATGAAAACCCTGTCAAACTGCAGCAACCTTGTACTTGTTCATATGAATTATATTTTAAAGAAGAACTAGGGGGGTCCTATAGACAGACACTGAGAAAGAAACATGGTTGGACAATAAAACACAGGGGTGAGCTTGCTTTATGTAGGTTTGCATCATGTAGTTTGCATTATTGTGTTTATATGTTATATTATTGTGTTTATATTTCACAAACAAATGGGCTATAAATAGCCTACACAACATTACCGCTTCGTTTACCCTGGCCAGAGGAACAGGGTCCATAGTAGACTAGACTATGCAGCTGCTGTTAGTACAGTTGATCAGACCGAAAAATTGTCTTGTTTCCATGCAACACATCATGTCAGCTCGCTAATGTTTAGGAAGGCTGCTCTATTTATGTAAGAGTTTTTGCTTGTGTCTGTCGGGAGTGATGTGTTATCAGCTTGCTAAATAAATATCAGAGGAAAGTGGAGAGCGCCTTGAGCTTTATGCCAGCCTGCGGGACCTGCGTTATCCATTAATCTGATTGGTCAAGACACACAAAGAGCCTGTAGCAGCACTCCAGTGTGCAGTCTGCATTTTAGAGGTTTGACTCAAAAATAATAGAATGAGAAAAAGATACGTTCAAAATGGTCTACAAGCGTTATTCCGGCTGTATGATTAGTAAGTGTGTGTGTTTATTATATAAAAGCTCATGAATTCCTATAGGTCCAAAGGGGCAAGGGTAAATACGTATGGGACACATCTGGTCTGAAGGAGAGCTGACGTGCACACACGCACACAAACACACACACTCTTCAACCCCTTGGAGCCCTCTAAAGCCGCGCCCCAGAAGTGAAATATGATCACATAATTGATTTATCAGAATGCTGTGTGTCGCTTCTAGAGCTAACAAATACCGCTCTCAGGCTCACAACACACACACTTATGCACGTAGCCAAGTATACACACACACACAAACACATACACACACAAACACACATGCACACACAGACAGACTGGTTACAGAAACACAGGGTAGAGTTACATGTCGGAAGGGACCACTCTTTACTTAACAAAGCCTGTGCTTCCTGGATGTGTCATGCAAGGGGCGAACGGATTAACACACACAGAAATACCCACAGACAGCTTCAGAGTGTGGGACTCAGTGGGGCACGGGGTATCTGGGTGATCAATCACCATGGTAAATATCAATCAGCACCGCTGTATGTGATTGACAGCTTCCTGTTTGGACAGGAAGTGAATGTTTCCAAGTAAAGGGGAGGTCAGTGTGGGGGCATGTACGTGTGTGTATATTTTATGTGTTCATTTGTGTGTGTGTGTGTGTGTGTGTTGGACTTACTTCTGTTCCAGCAACCATAGGGTTCCCCAGGTCACACACCACCAGTCTGGAGTCATTCACCATCCTGTACTCACAGTTCAACCTGGATAGAGACTGGAGAGGAGAGGAGGGCAGGCAAGAAGAGAGGAGGTGGAAGGAAGAGGGTGGAAGAGGAAGAGAAATGATATGTGGGGGAAGGGAGGAGAGGAAGAGAGTGATGAATGTTCTGACAGTAACAACCTCATCCATCTTAGTGCCCCGTTACTCTCTATCTCTCACAAACAAACACACTATGAGTCCTCTAGAAAAAAAAACTGACATTGTCAACAGGATGTAATGTAATGGTAAAGAGGTCAGCAAGGCGGTAGGGTCTAGTTGAGCTGGGCTTGGGTCAGTGTGGGGGGTGGTAGTGTGTGTGTGAATGTGTGTTCTCACCTCTATCCTGCGTTCCACTCCTATGTAGTCAGCCTCAAGGGGTAGGAGTGTGTGTAGCTCTGTCTCATATGCCCCCTCTCCTTTGTTAACCGCGTTTATGGTCAACATGACCAGGTTGTCATCCCCGACCACCAGCTCTGTACTGTCCCTGTATTTGTGTGTGTGCAGGAGAGAGAAAAAAACAAGTCAATACTATGTCAAACAGTAGAAGTCAGAATATGTGTGTGTGTGTGTGTGTCAGTCAGAGGAGAATGACAGGGTGTTTTTGCTGGGCTGCCATGGCGATAGCATACAGATGGAAACTGTAGAAAAACACACACACACACAGGCCTCACTACACGCTTGTTAATGTAAACAATCAGAGAGTAAACTTCTCTCCTTGCATGCTGTAACACAGTCCTACACATTGTTTGGGTGTGTGTGTGTGTGTATATGAATGTGTGTGAGTGTGAGTATGTACATATGTTGAAAGTTTACAGGTTGACAAGGACTTTTCTGAATCTTCCCAACATGCCTCACTTGACAGGGCAGGTCACAACACACACCACAAGGCGTGACACACCACTATATCAGTATGGTTTTTTAACTGCTGTATTTAAATGAGACTGATTCATGTTGACGTATATGCTACATATGTTAGATACAGTACATACTTACATGCTTGCAGACAGCTGGAGGTCTGGAATACACTCGTTGTCTTCCCCACAGTCCAGCAGAATATACGCCTGAGAAATAAAGGAGAGAGGGATTGGGAGAGGGATGGGGGGAGGATTTAGGACTAGTCTAACAGTACTCATATGCTGTAAGTGGTCTTGATTGGATGAGAAAGAGAGCCCACACACACACACCTGTTCCTGCAGGAAGGTACTGCTGTAGCGGTTGAGAACAGGAGGGAGGTCCCGGTTGGAAGGAGGGGCTAAACTGTAGTTCAGAGCCAATGAGATGGGAGTCAATTTATCCCTAAATTCATCCTCCTCCTGAGAGTGACAGAGAGAGAAGGGGGTTGGGGGGGAGACACCATGTAACAGAAAGTTTTTTCACTATAACACAATAACTGGTCCAAAAACAGGTTCAGCTGAGTTGACAGATATTTTGAGAGGATCTTGTCCAAACACAGCACGGATGGAGGCCTCAATTTAAAAAAACAACTCAAATCCATTATTTGGCAGTGGAGTGTGTTTGACTTACTCGTAGGTAGACCGTATAGTTCAGGCAGGAGTGTGGATGGCTGTGGCCAAGAGTTAGGACCCCTGTGTGCTGGGGCTGATGGGAATCCAGGAAATGAACTCTTTTTACTCCGCCCCTCACACCTTTCAGCCAATCCAGTTGCAGCTCTGCATTCAAGACTGGGAGAGGTGGAGGAGAGAGGGGGATGGAGGGAGAGAGTGAGGAGGGGTTCCGTATGGTCCCATCCTGTGTGCAAGTGTGTGTGTATTCTCATCTGGTGTGCAGGAGGGAACCCTGTGTATTGTCTACTTTATCCCTTTTAGATTCAACAGGGCATCATTAGCCAGTGGAAACAATGCATTCATACATTCATATAGTCAGCATCTCTAACACTAACGTATACATAAACCTCTACCTCCCCCCTCTTCATCCCCAGTCAGAGCTACTTACCTACAGAGTCTGGGATCCCCACACCGCTCACCTTCGCACAAATATCTACCCTGAGACTGGATAACAGAGAGAGGGAGAGGTAGAGATACATGGGAGATTGAGACAGGATAAAAACATTTCTCTTCTGTATATATGTCTGTGTGTGTATGTGTCAATGTGTGTTTGTGTGTGTGTGTGTGTGTGTGCGCTCATTAGATTCCAGGATATTAATGGTGCAAGTCTCCCTCTGTAGGAGTTACTTTCCTGTTCCTGATAGAAGGGACAATAACACACACACACACACACACACACACACACACACACACTGGGGTTCTCTAGCAGTGAAATGCCTGTCAACCAGAACCACTCAGAACAGAACAATGATTAGAACAAAAACTTCCTCTTTACCACTCATCCTCTCAGTCTCCCCAAAACCACCAGAAAAACAACTCAACTGGCCAAAGCTCTCAATAAAACAATTATTCAATGAAAGAAAAAGCAACAGTCCCAGACAGTCCTAAAAACTCCCTAATAGTACATGTGTTGTTGTGTCCTGTCTCGTTCCTCCAGCCAGTCTGATGGTTTATTTCAATCAGCCGTGTTTGTTTTGACTGAATTCCACAATTTAGTGTTGTCTGTCAATCTGCCCAAACGCACCATGTCTCTGTCCCTCTGCCAACACACATAGCCTATAAAGAACCCTATTGGTCTTACGTCTGTCACTCACTAGGTTACCATGGTGTAGGGTTTCTGGAAAGGTAGGGCATGTGTGTGACTGCTTGTGTGGGTGCGTGTGTGCTTGCATGCATGTGTGTACTCACCAGGTTACCATGGTATCAGATTCTGTCAGGAGGCAGGATCGGTCGTCAGGGTTCAGGATTCTAGGAGTCAGGATCATCTCAGCCTCCACTGACACTACAGGACGAGCCCTACACAAACGCACGCATGCACACGCACACAATTCATTTCACCATTGTAAACTAGCAGCCAATCTGATACACGAAACAATGTAGTCTAGCCAATCAGAGAATTAGATATCTTACCTGTACACCGACACCTCCCCTTTACCAAATGCTCCCACTATCAGATCTACAGTGACAGAGAGAAAGACAGAGAGAGAGAGAGAGAGAGAGAGAGAGAGACAGACAGACAGACAGACAGACAGACAGACAGACAGACACAGAGAGAGAGAGAGAGAGAGAGACAGACAGACAGACAGACAGACAGACAGACAGACAGACAGACAGACACAGAGAGAGAGAGAGAGAGTCTATGAGCTTCAAAGAACGCCACAGATGGGACTGATTTCATGGTCTGAGCAATCTCATCAAGCACAGACCTCCCATGTTTTACACACACTGACACATAGATACACACACATACACAAACACATTTAGTCTGTACCAGCTTTGAGTTGTGAATATAACCATTTTCGCAGCAGAATGAAATTATCCAAATAGGAACACAGTGTGTGTGTCGCAACGGAGAAACCCCACGGCACATTCCAGCTCCATTAGAATGTTCCCATTGGTCCAATCAGATCCCTCTGCTACACAACAACAACACTCCCTCACTTTACTATAATCATGTGCCTTATACAACCAGTCAGTCTGCAGCAGCCACTTTACTATAATCATGTGCCTTATACAACCAGTCAGTCTGCAGCAGCCACTTTACTATAATCATGTGCCTTATACAACCAGTCAGTCTGCAGCAGCCACTTTACTATAATCATGTGCCTTATACAACCAGTCAGTCTGCAGCAGCCACTCAACTAGTCCATTGCTCTACTCAGTTAATTTGTGATTATGTGTTTTGAAGATGGAGTCTTAAATGGGTTTTTGTTTAAAATAGGAGTGACTGGGATATATAGAATATGCCCCAACCATAGATCTAGCTAGTCCTGTCACTGGAAGACAGAGGTTAAGCTAAGCTCTGAAGCTGCTACAGCACTGGGACTGGGGACAGAGGCTAAGATAAGTCATGCTAATATCAATGAGGCTGAGGGTCAGAGGCTAAGTTTACTTATGATAATATATCATTGGGACTGGTTAAGCTCATTAGCTCTGACCTCTGCAGTTCTGTTTGTTGAGAACAGAAGTTGAGAACTCCTCCTCAGATAGCCTTTTATCTGTTGGGAATATACAATCCTGGCTATCCATCAAATAAAACAGACTAGGTTAAGTCTTGATGCTGATAGAGGGCTAGAGTGTCATACACAGGGGCACCCTGTTAGTGACATCTGTTTAAATGGTTAAACTATTAGAGTCAAATACTAGAACGTTCCCATAGATCTATTGAGTGTGTGTGTGTGTGTGTGTGTGTGTGTGTGTGTGTGTGTGTGTGTGTGTGTGTGTGTGTGTGTGTGTGTGTGTGTGTGTGTGTGTGTGTGTGTGTGTGTGTGTGTGTGTGTCTATATATATGCGTGTGTTCTTGTGTGTGTGTGTGCACATGCGCGTGTTTAAGTGAACGTGTATCTAAATTGAATGTAGGAGTGGTCCATCTGTTTTTGCAGTCAGTGAGAGTGCCTTAGCCTGCTGAAACCACAACATTCAACATTACACCCTAGCCCCCAGTGTGTGTATGTGAGTGTGTGTGCGCATGCGTGTGTGCGTGTGTGTTTTATAGGTGTAACAAGGGGCGGTAGAGAAAGGGGGGCCTCTTGCTATCTGTGGGGTATGGTGAGCAGTTGGAAAGGTAGAGGTGAGGAGGGAAGGAGGAACGGGGAACAAGAGGGAATGAGGAAGTGGGGAAAGAGAGGGAAGAAGGAAGAGGGGGAACGAGGCAGAGAGGAGGAAAGAGGACAGCAGTTAAAGCACTTGGCCTTTCAACCACAATCTGCATGTCATCAAAGCTAAGGTGTGCTTTCAGCAGGCAGATCTAACCGCACGCACACACACACACACACACACACACACACACACACACACACACACACACACACACACACACACACACACACACACACACACACACACACACACACACACACACACACACACACACACACACACACAAAGTACAGTCCAAACATCAGCTCAGCCTCAGGGACCCAAACTTCCAACAGAAGAATTCCGCTCTCATTCCAAAGTCCTGGATCTGTCCATCTTACACTCCAGAGAAACCCAACCCCACTTCTCCCGTAGGTGTATGTGTGCATACGTGCGTGCCAGTGGAGGCTGCCGAGGGGAGGACGGCTCATAATAATGGCCGGAATGGAGCGAATGGAATGGCATCAAACACCTGGAAACCGTGTGTGTGAGTGCACGTTCCTCCCATAGGTACAGTTGTACATACACTTTAGCCAAATACATTTAAACTCAGTTTATCATAATTCCTGAATTTAATCCTAGTAAAATCCCTGTCTTCGGTCAGTTAGGATCACCACTTTGTTTAAAGAATGTGAAATGTCAAAATAATAGTTAAGAGAATGTCACGACTTCCGCCGAAGTCGGCCCTTCTCCTTGTTCAGGTGGTGTTCGGCGGTCGACGTCACCGGCTTTCTAGTCACCATCGATCCATGTTTCAGTTTAGTTTTGTTTTGTCTGGTTTCAATTACATATCACGTTCCTTATTTAACCCTCTGGCATATATTCCTGTTCTGTCCGTGATTGTTGGTGTCAAAAGTGGTTGTTGTCTGTGCTAGTGTGAATGTTTGTTCCTATTTGGATTTTTTGCATGACTTTTTTGATTAAACTCTTGCGCCTGACTCCGCTACATTTCTGCACCCAATCGCTGACAGAATCACGGACCGTTCAAATTGAGTCAGCAGGTGCAGCCAGCCCTTCTCTCCCAGTAGAGGAGCGCGTTCAGCAGCACGCGACCATGTTACACAGTCTAGGTACAGCCATGGATCGCGTGCTGCAAACAATGAACAGATGGGATAGAGGAGGCTTTCCTGTAAATACTACATCATCACCTCCGCCCGCACCTCAACCTACACCGATGTCCACCCCTCCATCGTCAGGACCCAGTGGGATTCGGCTCCTGACAGAGCTGGTGTAACGGGGTCAAGTTTGTAGGCCTCCTTGCTCGCACATCCTTTTTCAGTTCTGCCCACAAATTCTCTATAGGTTTGAGGTCTGAGCTTTGTGATGGCCACTCCAATACCTTGACTTTGTTGACCTTAAGCCATTTTGCCACAACTTTGGAAGTATGCTTGGGGTCATTGTCCATTTGGAAGACCCATTTGCGACCAAGCTTTAACTTCCTGACTGATGTCTTGAGATGTTGCTTCACTTTATTTATATAATTTTCCTTCCTCATGTGGCCATATATTTTGTGAAGTGCACCAGTCCCTCCTGCAGACAAGCACCCCCACACCATGACTCTGCCACCCCAGTGCTTCACGGTTGTTCTTCGGCTTGCAAGTCTCCCCCTTTTTCCTCAAAACATAACGATGGTCATTATGGCCAGACAGTTCTATTTTTGTTTCATCAGACCAGAGGACATCTCTCCAAAAAGTACGATATTTGTCCCCATGTGCAGTTGCAAACCGTAGTCTGTCTTTTTTATAGCTGTATTGGAGTAAGGCTTTCTCCTTGCTGAGCGGCCTTTCAGGTTATGTCGATATAGGACTCGTTTTACTGTGGATATAGATACTTTGTACCTGTTTCCTCCAGCATCTTCACAAGGTCCTTTGCTGTTGTTCTGGGATGGATTTGCACTTTTCGCACCAAAGTACGTTCATCTCTAGGAGACAGAACGCGTCTCCTTCCTGAGGCTGCTATGACGGCTGTGTGTTCCCATGGTGTTTATACTTGCATACTATTGTTGGTACAGATGAACGTGGTACCTTCAGGCATTTGGAAATTGCTCATAAGGATGAACCAGACGTGGTCTACAATTTTTTCTGAGGTCTTTGCCGACTTCTTCTGATTTTCCCATGATGTCAAACAAAGAGGCACTGATTTTAAAGGTAGGCCTTGAAATACATCCACAGGTACACCTCCAATTGACTCAGTTGTCAATTAGTCTATCAGAAGCTTCTAAAGCCATGACATCCTTTTCTGGAATTTTCCAAGTTGTTTCAAGGCACAGTCAACTTAGTGTATGTAAACTTCTGACCCACTGGAATTGTGATACAGTGAATTATAAGTTAAATAATCTGTCTGAAAACAATTGTTGGAAAAATGACGTGTCATGCACACAGTAGATGTCCTAAGCGACTTGCCAAAACTAGAGTTCGTTAACAAGAAATATGTGGAGTGGTTGAAAAACAAGTTTTAATGATTCCAAACGAAGTGTGTGTATACTTCCGACTTCAACTGTACATGCATTGTGTTTGTACAGTGTGTGTGACTGAGTAACTCGATGTGGGGTGATTCTGTATAGGGACTGGCTTTGGTTCATAGCCTGGCACAGACTCAACACTTACACTCAGAGGCCAGAAGAATTGATCACAAGCCATGCAGTGCATATGTGTGCATGTGTGTGTACGTGTGTGTTAGTGTGTGTGATGTTTTCATTATAAAATACCCAGATTTCCTGTTTGCAGAATGGAGAGATCAGAGCCGGTCTGTTGTTGTTACAGAAAGAAGAAAAGATGGAAAGAAAAAAATAATAATCATTCCTACTTTTCTGCTTGGTCTATAGAAGTAGAAAGACTGAACTGTGCTGCCTTTAGAATGGCTGCCTTTCAGCTTGGTCTATAGAAGTAGAAAGACTGAACTATGCTGCCTTTAGAATGGCTGCCTTTCAGCTTGGTCTATAGAAGTAGAAAGACTGAACTATGCTGCCTTTAGAATGGCTACTTTTCAGCTTGGTCTATAGAAGTAGAAAGACTGAACTATGCTGCCTTTAGAATGACTACCTTTCAGCTTGGTCTATAGAAGTAGAAAGACTGAACTATGCTGCCTTTAGAATGGCCACGTTTCAGCTTGGTCTATAGAAGTAGAAAGACTGAACTATGCTGCCTTTAGAATGGCTACCTTTCAGCTTGGTCTATAGAAGTAGAAAGACTGAACTATGCTGCCTTTAGAATGACTACCTTTCAGCTTGGTCTATAGAAGTAGAAAGACTGAACAATGCTGCCTTTAGAATGGCTACCTTTCAGCTTGGTCTATAGAAGTAGAAAGACTGAACTATGCGGCCTTTAGAATGACTACCTTTCAGCTTGGTCTATAGAAGTAGAAATACTGAACTATGCTGCCTTAAGAATGGCTACCTTTCAGCTTGGTCTATAAAAGTAGAAAGACTGAACTACACTGCTTTTAGAATGGCTACCTTTCAGCTTGGTCTATAGAAGTAGAAAGACTGAACTACACTGCTTTTAGAATGGCTACTTTTCAGCTTGGTCTATAGAAGTAGAAAGACTGAACTACACTGCTTTTAGAATGGCTACTTTTCAGCTTGGTCTATAGAAGTAGAAAGACTGAACTATGCTGCCTTTAGAATGACTACCTTTCAGCTTGGTCTATAGAAGTAGAAAGACTGAACTATGCTGCCTTTAGAATGGCTACCTTTCAGCTTGGTCTATAGAAGTAGAAAGACTGAACTATGCTGCCTTTAGAATGGCTACCTTTCAGCTTGGTCTATAGAAGTAGAAAGACTGAACTATGCTGCCTTTAGAATGGCTGCCTTTCAGCTTGGTCTATAGAAGTACAAAGACTGAACTACACTGCTTTTAGAATGGCTACCTTTCAGCTTGGTCTATAGAAGTAGAAAGACTGAACTATGCTGCCTTTAGAATGGCTGCCTTTCAGCTTGGTCTATAGAAGTACAAAGACTGAACTACACTGCTTTTAGAAAGGCTACCTTTCAGCTTGGTCTATAGAAGTAGAAAGACAGAACTACACTGCTTTTAGAATGGCTACCTTTCAGCTTGGTCTTTAGAAGTAGAAAGACAGAACTACACTGCTTTTAGAATGGCTACCTTTCAGCTTGGTCTATAGAAGTAGAAAGACTGAACTATGCTGCCTTTAGAATGACTACCTTTCAGCTTGGTCTATAGAAGTAGAAATACTGAACTATGCTGCCTTAAGAATGGCTACCTTTCAGCTTGGTCTATAAAAGTAGAAAGACTGAACTACACTGCTTTTAGAATGGCTACCTTTCAGCTTGGTCTATAGAAGTAGAAAGACTGAACTACACTGCTTTTAGAATGGCTACTTTTCAGCTTGGTCTATAGAAGTAGAAGGACTGAACTACACTGCTTTTAGAATGGCTACTTTTCAGCTTGGTCTATAGAAGTAGAAAGACTGAACTATGCTGCCTTTAGAATGACTACCTTTCAGCTTGGTCTATAGAAGTAGAAAGACTGAACTATGCTGCCTTTAGAATGACTACCTTTCAGCTTGGTCTATAGAAGTAGAAAGACTGAACTATGCTGCCTTTAGAATGGCTACCTTTCAGCTTGGTCTATAGAAGTAGAAAGACTGAACTATGCTGCCTTTAGAATGACTACCTTTCAGCTTGGTCTATAGAAGTAGAAAGACTGAACTATGCTGCCTTTAGAATGGCTACCTTTCAGCTTGGTCTATAGAAGTAGAAAGACTGAACTATGCTGCCTTTAGAATGGCCATCTTTCAGCTTGGTCTATAGAAGTAGAAAGACTGAACTATGCTGCCTTTAGAATGGCTACCTTTCAGCTTGGTCTATAGAAGTAGAAAGACTGAACTACACTGCTTTTAGAATGGCTACTTTTCAGCTTGGTCTATAGAAGTAGAAAGACTGAACTATGCTGCCTTTAGAATGGCTGCCTTTCAGCTTGGTCTATAGAAGTACAAAGACTGAACTACACTGCTTTTAGAAAGGCTACCTTTCAGCTTGGTCTATAGAAGTACAAAGACAGAACTACACTGCTTTTAGAATGGCTACCTTTCAGCTTGGTCTATAGAAGTACAAAGACAGAACTACACTGCTTTTAGAATGGCTACCTTTCAGCTTGGTCTTTAGAAGTACAAAGACAGAACTACACTGCTTTTAGAATGGCTACCTTTCAGCTTGGTCTATAGAAGTAGAAAGACTGAACTATGCTGCCTTTAGAATGGCTGCCTTTCAGCTTGGTCTATAGAAGTACAAAGACTGAACTATGCTGCCTTTAGAATGGCTACCTTTCAGCTTGGTCTTTAGAAGTACAAAGACAGAACTACACTGCTTTTAGAATGGCTACCTTTCAGCTTGGTCTATAGAAGTAGAAAGACTGAACTATGCTGCCTTTAGAATGGCTGCCTTTCAGCGTGGTCTATAGAAGTACAAAGACTGAACTATGCTGCCTTTAGAATGGCTACCTTTCAGCTTGGTCTATAGAAGTAGAAAGACTGAACTATGCTGCCTTTAGAATGGCTGCCTTTCAGCTTGGTCTATAGAAGTACAAAGACTGAACTACACTGCTTTTAGAATGGCTACCTTTCAGCTTGGTCTATAGAAGTAGAAAGACTGAACTATGCTGCCTTTAGAATGGCTGCCTTTCAGCTTGGTCTATAGAAGTACAAAGACTGAACTACACTGCTTTTAGAAAGGCTACCTTTCAGCTTGGTCTATAGAAGTAGAAAGACAGAACTACACTGCTTTTAGAATGGCTACCTTTCAGCTTGGTCTTTAGAAGTAGAAAGACAGAACTACACTGCTTTTAGAATGGCTACCTTTCAGCTTGGTCTATAGAAGTAGAAATACTGAACTATGCTGCCTTAAGAATGGCTACCTTTCAGCTTGGTCTATAAAAGTAGAAAGACTGAACTACACTGCTTTTAGAATGGCTACCTTTCAGCTTGGTCTATAGAAGTAGAAAGACTGAACTACACTGCTTTTAGAATGGCTACTTTTCAGCTTGGTCTATAGAAGTAGAAGGACTGAACTACACTGCTTTTAGAATGGCTACTTTTCAGCTTGGTCTATAGAAGTAGAAAGACTGAACTATGCTGCCTTTAGAATGACTACCTTTCAGCTTGGTCTATAGAAGTAGAAAGACTGAACTATGCTGCCTTTAGAATGACTACCTTTCAGCTTGGTCTATAGAAGTAGAAAGACTGAACTATGCTGCCTTTAGAATGGCTACCTTTCAGCTTGGTCTATAGAAGTAGAAAGACTGAACTATGCTGCCTTTAGAATGACTACCTTTCAGCTTGGTCTATAGAAGTAGAAAGACTGAACTATGCTGCCTTTAGAATGGCTACCTTTCAGCTTGGTCTATAGAAGTAGAAAGACTGAACTATGCTGCCTTTAGAATGGCCATCTTTCAGCTTGGTCTATAGAAGTAGAAAGACTGAACTATGCTGCCTTTAGAATGGCTACCTTTCAGCTTGGTCTATAGAAGTAGAAAGACTGAACTACACTGCTTTTAGAATGGCTACTTTTCAGCTTGGTCTATAGAAGTAGAAAGACTGAACTATGCTGCCTTTAGAATGGCTGCCTTTCAGCTTGGTCTATAGAAGTACAAAGACTGAACTACACTGCTTTTAGAAAGGCTACCTTTCAGCTTGGTCTATAGAAGTACAAAGACAGAACTACACTGCTTTTAGAATGGCTACCTTTCAGCTTGGTCTATAGAAGTACAAAGACAGAACTACACTGCTTTTAGAATGGCTACCTTTCAGCTTGGTCTTTAGAAGTACAAAGACAGAACTACACTGCTTTTAGAATGGCTACCTTTCAGCTTGGTCTATAGAAGTAGAAAGACTGAACTATGCTGCCTTTAGAATGACTACCTTTCAGCTTGGTCTATAGAAGTAGAAAGACTGAACTACACTGCTTTTAGAATGGCTACTTTTCAGCTTGGTCTATAGAAGTAGAAAGACTGAACTATGCTGCCTTTAGAATGGCTGCCTTTCAGCTTGGTCTATAGAAGTACAAAGACTGAACTACACTGCTTTTAGAAAGGCTACCTTTCAGCTTGGTCTATAGAAGTACAAAGACAGAACTACACTGCTTTTAGAATGGCTACCTTTCAGCTTGGTCTATAGAAGTACAAAGACAGAACTACACTGCTTTTAGAATGGCTACCTTTCAGCTTGGTCTTTAGAAGTACAAAGACAGAACTACACTGCTTTTAGAATGGCTACCTTTCAGCTTGGTCTATAGAAGTAGAAAGACTGAACTATGCTGCCTTTAGAATGGCTGCCTTTCAGCTTGGTCTATAGAAGTACAAAGACTGAACTACACTGCTTTTAGAAAGGCTACCTTTCAGCTTGGTCTATAGAAGTACAAAGACAGAACTACACTGCTTTTAGAATGGCTACCTTTCAGCTTGGTCTATAGAAGTACAAAGACAGAACTACACTGCTTTTAGAATGGCTACCTTTCAGCTTGGTCTTTAGAAGTACAAAGACAGAACTACACTGCTTTTAGAATGGCTACCTTTCAGCTTGGTCTATAGAAGTAGAAAGACTGAACTATGCTGCCTTTAGAATGGCTGCCTTTCAGCTTGGTCTATAGAAGTACAAAGATTGAACTACACTGCTTTTAGAATGGCTCCAAATTGAGGGGAAAACAAGGGGGTTCAAAAGTTTAATTTCAAAACATGTGCAGTCTTAAATCACCTTTTAAGAGCCCATGATTCCAAGTAAATGAATGTGTATACAAACACTCACACAGACATTCAGACTACCACTGACTGCACATGTAAATAGAAACACTCTGAAGGATTTCCTGAAGGATTGGAGGCTTGTGTCCGCTAGAGGCCTACAACGCTATGGTGAAATATCTGGCGAACAGACTAAACACTTTCAAATGGAAATGTAAAAAAATATATATTCATCATCTCCAGCGCCATCCCAACATGAACATATGTGGAAATGGCACGTTTCTATATTTTGTTGCAAAAAAAGATAAGGAAAATAAGTGTTTCCAAAGACATTGTTGAACAATTAGTAGGCAATTAGTAGACAATGCCTACCCATAATTGGTTAAAATCACATCATGCACACTGATGATGTTATTGGAAACACTTACAGTGGGGCAAAAAAGTATTTAGTCAGCCACCAATTGTGCAAGTTCACCCACTTAAAAATATGAGAGAGGCCTGTAATTTCATCATAGGTACACTTCAACTATGACAGACAAAATTAGAAAAAATTGTAGGATTTTTAATGAATTTATTTGCAAATTATGGTGGGAAATAAGTATTTGGTCAATAACAAAAGTTGATCTCAATACTTTGTTATATACCATTTGTTGGCAATGACAGAGGTCAAACGTTTTCTGTAAGTCTTCACAAGGTTTTCACACACTGTTGCTGGTATTTTGGACCATTCCTCCATGCAGATCTCCTCTAGAGCAGTGATGTTTTGGGGCTGTTGCTGGGCAACACGGACATTCAACTCCCTCCAAAGATTTTCTATGGGGTTGAGATCTGGAGACTGGCTAGGCCACTCCAGGACCTTGAAATGCTTTTTACGAAGCCACTCCTTCGTTGCCCGGGCGGTGTGTTTGGGATCATTGTCATGCTGAAAGACCCAGCCACATTTCATCTTCAATGCCCTTGCTGATAGAAGGAGGTTTTCACTCAAAATCTCAAGATACATGGCCCCATTCATTCTTTCCTTTACACGGATCAGTCGTTCTGGTCCCTTTGCAGAAAAACAGCCCCAAAGCCTGATTTTTCCACCCCCATGCTTCACAGTAGGTATGGTGTTCTTTGGATGCAACTCAGCATTCTTTGTCCTCCAAACAGGACGAGTTGAGTTTTTACCAAAAAGTTATATTTTGGTTTCATCTGACTATATGACATTCTCCCAATCTTCTTCTGGATCATCCAAATGCTCTTTAGCAAACTTCAGACGGGCCTGGACATGTACTGGCTTAAGCAGGGGGACACATCTGGCACTGCAAGATTTGAGTCCCTGGCGGCGTAGTGTGTTACTGTCACGTAAAAACAACAAAACAAATTCTATCCAACTTGAGGCTGATACTATGGCACAACATACTGTTCATGGCTAACATATCCGGCAGGGAATGGATGTCAGGTCCGGGCTTATGAAGGGGAGAGATGATGATCAGGACCAGGTGTGCAGATAGCTGATGGGATACAGGTGCGGGTAATCAGAACTCCCAACTGGCTACCTTGCCCGGCAACCAGACAGGGTGCGTTCCAGGACGCCGGACAAAACACTCCAGGACAGAACACAGGCAAAAAACAGACTCAGGAAACGGGATTCGTGACAGTACCCCCCCTCCGACGAACGCCACCGGGCGGACTACCCGGAGCGCCAGGGTGGAGGCGGTAAAAGTCACGAAGCAGGTCATCGTCAAGGATCTGACGCCGAGGAATCCAACTCCTCTCCTCAGGACCATATCCTTCCCAATCCACTAAATACTGGAACCCTCGACCCCGCCGTCTGGAGTTCATGATGCGGCGCACCGTGTAGACAGGACCACCTCCGATCATCCGAGGAGGACGAGGAGGAGGGGGCAACAGAGAACTTAGGAGAACCGGCTTGAGGCAGGAGACATGAAAGGTGGGATGTACTCTTAGTGTAGCAGGCAACTTGAGTCGGACCACAACAGGATTAATGATCTTTTCCACTACAAATGGACCAATGAACTTCGGTGACAGTTTCCTCGACTCAGTCCGTAGAGGAAGATCCCGTGTAGCCAACCAAACCCTATCTCCGACGGTATAAGCGGGGGCAGGATTACGGCGACGATTCGCCTGGATCTGATACCGGTCAGAAACCTTAAGGAGGGCCTTCCTGGCCTGATGCAAGGTGTTGTGGCAACGACGAATGTGGGTCTGGACAGAAGGAACCGAGAGATCCCGCTCCTGAGAAGGAAACAAGGGAGGTTGGTAACCGTACAGGCACTGGAAGGGAGACATCCCAGTGGCAGATGAAGGGAGAGTATTATGAGCATACTCGACCCAGGGTAATTGAGAGGACCAAGAGGTGGGATCAGAGGAAACAAGACAGCGCAGCGTGGACTCCATCTCCTGGTTGGCTCTCTCCGCCTGACCATTAGATTGGGGGTGAAATCCAGATGTGAGACTGACTGTAGCTCCAATGGCCAAACAGAAGGATTTCCAGACAGCAGAGGTAAACTGAGGACCACGGTCAAAAACAATGTCACAGGGCAACCCGTGGACCCTGAACACCTCCCTAACCAGGATCTCGGACGTCTCAGTGACAGAAGGCAGCTTGGAGAGGGGAACAAAGTGGGCAAACTTGCTGAATCTATCCACAATGGTCAGAATAACCGTGTTACCAACAGAAGAGGGCAACCCCGTGACAAAATCCAGGGCCAGATGCGACCAAGGTCGCCGGGGAATAGGTAGGGGGTGAAGAAGCCCAGAGCTGGCCCGATTGGTACTCTTATTCTGCGCACAAACAGGACAAGCGGCAACAAACCTCTGGGTATCTTCTTCCATGGCAGGCCACCAAAATTGTCTGCGCAGTAGCGCCATAGTCCGAGCAACACCAGGGTGACAAGCTATCTTGCTGGCGTGGGACCATTGAAGGACAGCAGAACGAACCGACCGGGTAGACCGTTACCGGGCCCGGGCTGTGTCCGAAGAGCCGCCATCACCTCCTCCTCAATCCTCCATGTAACGGCTCCCACGACAACGTTCTGGAGAAGAATCGTCTCAGTCTTGGCCCCACTCTCCTCCGTCTTGGAGAACATCCGGGACAGGGCGTCCGCCTTCCCGTTCTTCGACCCAGGTCGGAACGTTAGGGAAAAATTGAAGCGTCCAAAAAACAAAGCCCACCGGGCCTGACGGGAGTTGAGACGTTTAGCCGATTGCACGTAAGCCAGATTCATGTGGTCAGTCCAGACCACAAACGGTTGCTCCGCTCCCTCCAACCAGTGAAGCCACTCCTCCAAGGCAAGCTTCACAGCGAGAAGTCCCGGTTACCCACATCGTAGTTTCTTTCAGCTGGAGAAAGACGACAAGAGTAGAAGGCGCAGGGATGGAGTTTACCATCAGTGGAGCTACGCTGGGACAGGATGGCGTCCACCCCCACATCAGACGCATCCACCTCCACAACGAACTGACGGGAAGTGTCAGGTTGAGAGAGAATCGGGGCGTTGGTGAATCGGCTCTTCAAACCTAGAAATGCTCAGTCTGCCTCAAGAGACCAACAGAACTTTCTGGTGCAAGACGTCAGTACAGTTAAAGGGGCTGCCACCCGGCTGTAATCACGGATAAACCTCCGATAAAAATTCGCAAACCCCAGGAATCTCTGGAGCTGCAATCTCGTACCGGGCTGGACCCAATCCCGAACCGCCCGAACCTTCTCTTGGTCCATTTTGATCTCTCCCCTGGAGATGATGTACCCGAGGAAGGACGTCGTGTGGGCGTGAAAATCACACTTCTCCTCGGCCTTCACGAACAGACGGTTCTCCAATAACCGCTGCAGGACCTGCTTGACATGCTGAACGTGGCTAGAAAGCTCCTTCGAGAAGATGAGGATATCATCCAGGTAAACGAAAACAAAAATACCAATCATATCTCTCAGAACGTCATTCACCATACTTTGGAACACAGCAGGAGCGTTGGTCAGTCCAAACGGCATCACCTGGTACTTGAAATGTCCCATCGGAGTATTGAACCCAGTCAACCACTTGTCCCCCTCTTTGATCCGAACCAAATGATAAGCATTACGTAAATCAAGCTTCGTAAAAACCGTAGCACCCTGTAAAGAATCGAAAGCCGAGCTCATCAAGGGCAGGGGATACTTGTTCTTGACCGTAATATCATTCAAACCCCGATAATCAATACACGGTCGAAGAGAGCCATCCTTCTTGCTCACAAAAATAAAATCCTGCTCCCAGAGGTGATGACGAGGGCCGAATGAGACCTGCAGCTAGAGATTCCTTGATGTAGATCTCCAAGGCCTCACGTTCAGGTCGTGAGATACTGTATAATCGTCCCTTGGAAAAGGCAGCTCCAGGAAACAGATTAATCGCACAATCATAAGGTCGGTGGGGAGGAAGGGACAGAGCCTTCTGTTTACTGAATACTTCACCCAACTCGTGATATGTTTCTGGAACCAGGGACAAATCAGGAGGAGCAGAGTCACTGACCTGACTGGAAACGGCAGGAGAACAGGCAGTCCTAAGGCAGTTAGCATGACAATCAATGCTCCAACTAGTTACCTTACCCGTCACCCAATCAAACGAGGGATTGTGTTCCTTCAGCCAGGGGTAACCAAGAACCAGAGGAACATGGGGCGAGGACAGAATGAAGAAGGAGATAAACTCTGAATGATTCCCCGACAACAACATCTTAACCGGTTCAGTCCTCATAGTGATCCGTGCCAGACTACTGCCGTTCAGAGTGGTTGCTTCAATGGCTTCCGGCAATTGCTCCTTGGAAAGCCCCAGCTGTTCCACCAAGTCGGCATCAATAAAGCTGCCATCGGCACCTGAATTGATAAAAGCGTTCATCTCTAAGCTCTGATCCTTATTCATAAGGGTCGCAGGAAAACGGGGTCTGACAGGATCTTTGAGAGGTTGAAACTGGCTCGCTAAAATTCCTCCCAAAACTAGCGAGCCGGGCAGTTTAACGGGAGCTGTGGACAAGCGGAGATGTAATGTCCCGAGCTACCACAGTAGAGACAGCTGTTGGTCTCACGTCTACGTTGGCACTCCTCCTTAGTTAGCCCGTGTCGCGGGCTAACTTACCTCGGACTGGATGGTCAAAAAGCTTTCTCATCTCTCCCGTGAACTCCTGGTATGAAGCCATGCAGGTCTCCTGTCGTTCCCAAACGGCTGAAGCCCATTCCAGAGCTCTTCCATGCAGCAGTTCAATAACAAAGGCTATCCTAGCCTTGTCAGTGGCGTAGGAATGGGGCTGCAAATCAAACACTAACCCACACTGCATAAGAAACAAACGGCATCTTCCCAAATCCCCTTCATATTTATCAGGCGTCGGTACCTTGGGTTCACGGAAGGAAACCGCACCAGACACGGCAGGTGAGATGGGTGAAACAGGTGGTGAATGAATCACCGGCAAACTGAGCTGATCCTGGATTTCTGTCAAGCTAGCAGATAAGTTCTGGATTGAACCCGCTATCTCCTGTCGCGCCGTCTTGTGTTGTCCCAATGTCTTCCCCTGCTGGGTAATGGCATGGCAAACGGAGTCCAGGTCCGCTGGGTTCATCCTTGGCCGGATCGTTCTGTCACGTTTTTTCAAAATCGAACCCAGAAGCAGACCAGGACAAGGAGAGTAGGAAGAAGGTGAGTATTTATTTACAAGTGAATGTGAATGGGTAGATATATCCAGGTGGCGTAGCAGGCAGCGGTGGTGAGTTGATGGGAGTAAATAGGTGGATCCAATGGGGTAGCGGAATCCTCCGACGACCAGGCGGGAATGGGGTAAATGATCCGGGTGAGTAACTGAAGACAGAACAAACGGAGGTAAGTTTAAGGCAAGCAATACGTAAAAAACAACAAAACAAATTCTATCCAACTTGAGGCTGATACTATACTGTTCATGGCTAACGATCCGGCAGGGAATGGATGTCAGGTCCGGGCTTATGAAGAGGAGAGATGATGATCAGGACCAGGTGTGCAGATAGCTGATGGGATACAGGTGCGGGTAATCAGAACTCCCAACTGGCTACCTTGCCCGGCAACCAGACAGGGTGCGTTCCAGGACGCCGGACAAAACACTCCAGGACAGAACACAGGCAAAAACAGACTCAGGAAACGGGATTCGTGACAGTTACTGATGGTAAGCTTTGTTACTTTGGTCCCAGCTCTCTGCAGGTCATTCACTAGGTCCCCCCGTGTGGTTCTGGGATTTTTGCTCACCGTTCTTGTGATCATTTTGAACCCACGGGGTGAGATCTTGCGTGGAGCCCCAGATCGAGGGAGATTATCAGTGGTCGTGTATGTCTTCCATTTCCTAATAATTGCTCCTACAGTTGATTTCTTCAAACCAAGCTGCTTACCTATTGCAGATTCAGTCTTCCCAGCCTGGTGCAGGTCTCCAATTTTGTTTCTGGTGTCCTTTGACAGCTCTTTGGTCTTGGCCATAGTGGAGTTTGGAATGTGACTGTTTGAGGTTGTGGACAGGTGTCTTTTATACTAATAACAAGTTCAAACAGGTGCCATTAATACAGGTAACGAGTGGAGGACAGAGGAGCATCTTAAAGAAGAAGTTACAGGTCTGTGAGAGCCAGAAATCTTGCTTGTTTGTAGGTGACCAAATACTTATTTTCCACCATAATTTGCAAATAAATTCATTAAAAATCCTACAATGTGATTTTCTGGATTGTTTTTCTCATTTTGTCTGTCATAGTTGAAGTGTACCTATGATGAAAATTACAGGCCTCTCTCATCTTTTTAAGTGGGAGAACTTGCACAATTGGTGGCTGACTAAATACTTTTTTGCCCCACTGTATCTCCCTCATATCTATTTTTCCACAAAACATGAAAACACCATTTTCACATACGTTGATGTTAGGGTGGTGCTGGGGATGATGAATATGAAGTTGAAACATTTTGACATTTCCTTAAGATGTTTTAGCGCACATAGAACAGACTAATTGCGGGCCCCCCCTCTCTTCATGGGACAGGAAAAGAAGTCATCAGAGAATTGTCCCAGAAGAAGGGAGGAAAGAGGGTGAAAAAAGAGGAGAAAATAAGTAAGGTGCATGGGAGTGTACCAGGGTAATGGTTGTTGTCCAGGTCTCTGTCCCCCCTGAGGGTGAAGCCGTAGCCGGAGAGGCCACTACTGGAGTCCCAGGCTCCATAGAGCTCCTGGCTGAGGGTTAGGCCGCGGGCCGTCAGGTCTCTCTGGCCATTGTAGATCAACACCAGGCCACTCCGGTCCTCCCCTCCAAACGGACAACCCACTGCCACGTCTATGAGACAGAGAGAGAGAGAGAGATGGAGGGTATGACGGTTGGAAACACAGATAGAAACACAAAACCAACTCCAGTATGAGTTATAAGGCTGGCCTTCTGAAGTGATACAGCAGACCAGCTTACATCAGCAGGAGAGAGGGATGCGAGAAAAAGAACAAGAGAGAGGGATGGAAGGGATGGTTTAGACATCAAGTGAAAGCCCCTGAGGGAGAGGTAAAGAGACTACCTAGGACTACCCCTCTCGCTTTCCATTTCCTTCTCTCTCTCTCCAAATGTATATGTCAAACATGTAGAACTGTCTAAAAGGCACAGGCAGGAGATTCCTGTGACAATGAGCAGCCAATGGCTATCCTTCACCAGCGATTGCTTATAAGACCTTAACCAACTGTCCGGTTCAAAAATACTTACCAAATAAACTAAAGTAAAAAATAATAAAAAGTAACACAATAACATAATAATAACAAGTCTATATACAGGGGGTGCCGGTACCAAGTCTGTGTGCGGAGGTACAGGTTAGTTGAGGTAATTTGTACATGTAGGTAGTGGTGAAGTGACTATGCATAGATGATAAACAGCGAGTAGCAGCAGTGTACAAAACAAATGGGGATGGGGGTCAATGTAAATAGTCAGGATGGTCGTGTGATTAGTTGTTCAGCAGTCTTATGGCTTGGGGGTGGAAGCTGATAAGGAACCTTTTGGTCCTAGACTTGGCACTCCGGTACCGCTTGCAGAGCGGTAGCGAAGAAAACAGGTTATGACTTGGGTGACTGGAATCTCTGACAATTTTATGGGCTTTCTTCTGACACCGCCTATTATATACAGTTGAAGTCGGAATTTTACATACACTTAGGTTGGAGTCATTAAAATTCGTTTTTCAACCACTCCACACATTTCTTGTTAACAAACTGTAGTTTTGGCAAGTTGGTTCGGACATTGTCATGTTCTGACCATAGTTCTGTTATTTTATCTTTGTTTTAGTATGGTCAGGGCGTGAGTTGGGTGGGCAGTCTATGTTTGTTGTTCTATGCTGGTTTTTGAGTTCGGCCTAGTATGGTTCTCAATCAGAGGCAGCTGTCAATTGTTGCACCTTATTGGGAATCATACTTAGGTAGCTTGGGTTTCAGTTTTGGGTTGTGGGTGTTTGTCTTCCGTGTCAGTGTTTGTCGCCACACGGGACTGTTTCGTTCATTTCACGTTTATTGTTTTGTATTTCGTAGTGTTCAGTTTATGTTTTAAAATAAACATTATTTACACTTACCACGCTGCGTTTTGGTCCTCTGATCCTTCTCGCTTCTCCTCCTCAGAAGAGGAGGACGAGATCCCTTACAGAACCACCCACCAAAAAAGGACCAAGCAGCGTGGTAGCGGGCAGCAGCAATCTCAGGACTCCTGGACATGGGTGGACGTTTTGGACGGCAAGGGTTGCTACACATGGGAGGAGATCCTGGCTGGATGGAATCGCCTCCCATGGGAACAGGTGGAGACAGCAGGTAATGGGAACGAGGGCTTCGAGGGAACATGGCTGGCAAGGAAGCCCGAGAGGCAGCCCCAAAGATTTCATGGGGGGAGGGACACGGGGAGTGTGGCACACGGGGAGTGTGGCTAAGTCAGGTAAGAGACCTGAGCCAACTCCCAAATCAAATCAAATTTTATTTGTCACATACACATGATTAGCAGATGTTAATGTGAGTGTAGCGAAATGCTTGTGCTTCTAGTTCCGACAATGCAGTAATAACCAACGAGTAATCTAGCTAACAATTCCAAAACTACTACCTTATACACATTAGTGTAAAGGGATAAAGAATATGTACATAAAGATATATGAATGAGTGATGGTACAGAGCGGCATAGGCAAGATGCAGTAGATGGTATCGAGTACAGTATATACAAATGAGATGAGTATGTAAACAAAGTGGCATAGTTTAAAGTGGCTAGTGATACATGTATTACATAAAGATGCAGTAGATTATATAGAGTACAGTATATACATATACATATGAGATAAATAATGTAGGGTATGTAAACATGATATTAAGTAGCATTGTTTAAAGTGGCTGGTGATATATATTACATCAATTCCCATCAATTCCCATTATTATAGTGGCTGGAGTTGAGTCAGTGTGTTGGCAGTAGCCACTCAATGTTAGTGGTGGCTGTTTAACAGTCTGATGGCCTTGAGATAGAAGCTGTTTTTCAGTCTCTCGGTCCCAGCATTGATGCACCTGTACTGACCTCGCCTTCTGGACGATAGCGGGGTGAACAGGCAGTGGCTTGCGTGGTTGTTGTCCTTGATTATCTTTATGGCCTTCCTGTGACATCGGGTGGTGTAGGTGTCTTGGAGGGCAGGTAGTTTGCCCCCGGTGATGCGTTGTGCAGACCTCACTACCCTCTGGAGAGCCTTACGGTTGTGGGCGGAGCAGTTGCCGTACCAGGCGGTGATACAGCCCGACAGGATGCTGTCGATTGTGCATCTGTAGACGTTTGTGAGTGCTTTTGGTGACAAGCCGAATTTCTTCAGCCTCCTGAGGTTGAAGAGGCGCTGCTGTGCCTTCTTCACGATGCTGTCTGTGTGGGTGGACCAATTCAGTTTGTCTGTGATGTGTACACCGAGGAACTTAAAACTTACTACCCTCTCCACTACTGTTCCATTGATGTGGATAGGGGGGTGTTCCATCTGTTGTTTCCTGAAGTCCACAATCATCTCCTTAGTTTTGTTGACGTTGAGTGTAAGGTTATTTTCCTGACACCACACTCCGAGGGCCCTCACCTCCTCCCTGTAGGCCGTCTCGTCGTTGTTGGTAACCAAGCCTACCACTGTTGTGTCGTCCGCAAACTTGATGATTGAGTTGGAGGCGTGCGTGGCCACGCAGTCGTGGGTGAACAGGGAGTACATTAGAGGGCTCAGAACGCACCCTTGTGGGGCCCCAGTGTTGAGGATCAGCGGGGTGGAGATGTTGTTACCTACCCTCACCACCTGGGGGCGGCCCGTCAGGAAGTCCAGTACCCAGTTGCACAGGGTGGGGTCGAGACCCAGGGTCTCGAGCTTGATGACAAGTTTGAAGGGTACTATGGTGTTGAATGCTGAGCTGTAGTCAATGAACAGCATTCTCACATAGGTATTCCTCAGGTCCAGATGGGTTATTGCAGTGTGCAGTGTGGTTGAGATTGCATCGTCTGTGGATCTATTTGGGTGGTAAGCAAATTGGAGTGGGTCTAGGGTGTCAGGTAGGGTGGAGGTGATATGGTCCTTGACTATTCTCCCAAAGCACTTCATGATGACGGAAGTGAATGCTACGGGGCGGTAGTCGTTTAGCTCAGTTACCTTAGCTTTCTTGGGAACAGGAACAATGGTGGCCCTCTTGAAGCATGTGGGAACAGCAGACTGGGATAGGGATTGATTGAATATGTCCGTAAACACACCAGCCAGCTGGTCTGCGCATGCTCTGAGGGCGCGGCTGGGGATGCCGTCTGAGCCTGCAGCCTTGCGAGGGTTAACACGTTTAAATGTTTTACTCACCTCGGCTGCAGTGAAGGAGAGTCCGCATGTTTTGGTTGCGGGCCGTGTCAGTGGCACTGTATTGTCCTCAAAGCGGGCAAAAAGTTATTTAGTCTTCCTGTGAGCAAGGCATCCTGGTCCGTGACTGGGCTGGTTTTCCTTTTGTAATTCGTGATTGACTGTAGACCCTGCCACATACCTCTTGTGTCTGAGCCGTTGAATTGCGATTCTACTTTGTCTCTATACTGACGCTTAGCTTGTTTGATTGCCTTGCGGAGGGAATAGCTACACTGTTTGTATTCGGTCATGTTTCCGGTCACCTTGCCCTGATTAAAGCTTTCAGTTTCACGCGAATGCTGCCATCAATCCACGGTTTCTGGTTTGGGAATGTTTTAATCATTGCTATGGGAACGACATCTTCAACGCACATTCTAATGAACTCGCTCACCGAATCAGCGTATTCATCAATGTTGTTGTTTTACGCAATACGAAACATATCCCAGTCCACGTGATGGAAGCAGTCTTGGAGCGTGGAATCAGATTGGTCGGACCAGCTCTGAACAGACATCAGCGTGAGAGCTTCTTGTTTTAGCTTTTGTCTGTAGGCAGGGAGCAACAAAATGGAGTCGTGGTCAGCTTTTCCGAAAGGAGGGCGGGGCAGGGCCTTATATGCATTGCGGAAGTTAGAATAACAATGATCCAGGGTTTTACCAGCCCTGGTTGTGTAATCAATATGCTGATACAATTTAGGGAGTCTTGTTTTCAGATTAGCCTTGTTAAAATCCCCAGCTACAATGAATGCAGCCTCAGGATATGTGGATTCCAGTTTGCAAAGAGTCAAATAAAGTTCGTAAAGAGCCATCGATGTGTCTGCTTGGGGGGGAATATATACGGCTGTGATTATAATCGAAGAGAATTCCCTTGGTAGATAATGCGGTCGACATTTGATTGTGAGGAATTCTAAATCAGGTGAACAGAAGGACTTGAGTTCCTGTATGTTGTTGTGACCACACCACATCTCGTTAACCATAAAGCATATACGCCCCCGCCCCTCTTCTTACCAGAAAGATGTTTGTTTATGATTATTAGAAAGCAAATTACAGACTCCTCTTTAAATCTTCAAAGCTCAGTTGTCCTGAGTCTGCACAACTCTGCCTGGACCTAGGATCAAGAGAGACGCTCAAGTGTTTTAGTACTATATCTCTTGACACAATGATGAAAATAATCATGGCCTCTAAACCTTCAAGCTGCATACTGGACCCTATTCCAACTAAACTACTGAAAGAGCTGCTTCCTCTGCTTGGCCCTCCTATGTTGAACATAATAAACGTCTCTCTATCCACCGGATGTGTACCAAACTCACTAAAAGTGGCAGTAATAAAGCCTCTCTTGAAAAAGCCAAACCTTGACCCAGAAAATATAAAAAACTATCGGCCTATATCGACTCTTCCATTCCTCTCAAAAATCTTAGAAAAGGCTGTTGCGCAGCAACTCCCTGCCTTCCTGAAGACAAACAATGTATACGAAATGCTTCAGTCTGGTTTTAGACCCCATCATAGCACGGAGACGGCACTTGTGAAGGTGGTAAATGACATTTTAATGGCATCGGACCGAGGCTCTGCATCTGTCCTCGTGCTCCTAGACCTTAGTGCTGCTTTTGATATCATCGATCACCACATTCTTTTGGAGAGATTGGAAACCCAAATTGGTCTACACGGACAAGTTCTGGCCTGGTTTAGATCTTATCTGTCGGAAAGATATCAGTTTGTCTCTGTGAATGGTTTGTCCTCTGACAAATCAACTGTAAATTTTGGTGTTCCTCAAGGTTCCGTTTTAGGACCACTATTGTTTTCACTATATATTTTACCTCTTGGGGATGTTATTCGAAAACATAATGTTAACTTTCACTGCTATGCGGATGACACACAGCTGTACATTTCAATGAAACATGGTGAAGCCCCAAAATTGCCCTTGCTAGAAGCATGTGTTTCAGACATAAGGAAGTGGATGGCTGCAAACTTTCTACTTTTAAACTCGGACAAAACAGAGATGCTTGTTCTAGGTCCCAAGAAACAAAGAGATCTTCTGTTGAATCTGACAATTAATCTTAATGGTTGTACAGTCGTCTCAAATAAAACTGTGAAGGACCTTGGCGTTACTCTGGACCCTGATCTCTCTTTTGAAGAACATATCAAGACCATTTCAAGGACAGCTTTTTTCCATCTACGTAACATTGCAAAAATCAGAAACTTTCTGTCCAAAAATGATGCAGAAAAATGAATCCATGCTTTTGTCACTTCTAGGTTAGACTACTGCAATGCTCTACTTTCCGGCTACCCGGATAAAGCACTAAATAAACTTCAGTTAGTGCTAAATACGGCTGCTAGAATCCTGACTAGAACCAAAGAATTTGATCATATTACTCCAATGCTAGCCTCCCTACACTGGCTTCCTGTCAAAGCAAGGGCTGATTTCAAGGTTTTACTGCTAACCTACAAAGCATTACATGGGCTTGCTCCTACCTATCTCTCTGATTTGGTCCTGCTGTACATACCTTCACGTACGCTACGGTCACAAGACGCAGGCCTCCTAATTGTCCCTAGAATTTCTAAGCAAACAGCTGGAGGCAGGGCTTTCTCCTATAGAGCTCCATTTTTATGGAACGGTCTGCCTACCCATGTCAGAGACGCAAACTCGGTCTCAACATTTAAGCCTTTACTGAAGACTCATCTCTTCAGTGGGTCATATGATTGAGTGTAGTCTGGCCCAGGAGTGGGAATGTGAACGGAAAGGCTCTGGAGCAACGAACCACACTTGCTGTCTCTGCCTGGCCGGTTCCCCTCTTTCCACTGGGATTCTCTGCCTCTAACCCTATTACAGGGGCTGAGTCACTGGCTTACTGGGGCTCTCTCATGCCGTCCCTGGAAGGGGTGCGTCACCTGAGTGGGTTGATTCACTGATGTGGTCATCTTGTCTGGGTTGGCGCCCCCCCTTGGGTTGTGCCATGGCGGAGATCTTTGCGGGCTATACTCAGCTTTGTATCAGGATGGTAAGTTGGTGGTTGAAGATATCCCTCTAGTGGTGTGGGGGCTGTGCTTTGGCAAAGTGGGTGGGGTGTCCTTCCTGTTTGGCCCTGTCCGGGGGTGTCCTCGGATGGGGCCACAGTGTCTCCTGACCCCTCCTGTCTCAGCCTCCAGTATTTATGCTGCAGTAGTTTATGTGTCGGGGGCTGGGGTCAGTTTGTTATATCTGGAGTACTTCTCCTGTCCAATTCGGTGTCCTGTGTGAATCTAAGTGTGCGTTCTCTAATTCTCTCCTTCTCTCTCTCGGAGGACCTGAGCCCTAGGACCATGCCCCAGGACTACCTGACATGATGACTCCTTGCTGTCCCCAGTCCACCTGGCCGTGCTGCTGCTCCAGTTTCAACTGTTCTGCCTTATTATTATTCGACCATGCTGGTCATTTAAGAACATTTGAACATCTTGTCCATGTTCTGTTATAATCTCTACCCGGCACAGCCAGAAGAGGACTGGCCACCCCACATAGCCTGGTACCTCTCGGTTTCTTCCTAGGTTTTGGCCTTTCTAGGGAGTTTTTCCTAACCACCGTGCTTCTACACCTGCATTGCTTGCTGTTTGGGGTCCTAGGCTGGGTTTCTGTACAGCACTTTGAGATATCAGCTGATGTACGAAGGGCTATATAAATAAATTTGATTTGATTTGATTTGTTTCTGTCGGCGCGACGCGTGGAGAAACCAGCTGGCTGCACCGACTCCGATAGCGTCTCTCCAGTGAGCCATGTTTCCGTGAAGCAAAGAACGTTACAGTCCCTGATGTCCCTCTGGAATGCTAACCTTGCTCGGATTTCATCAACCTTGTTGTCAAGAGACTGGATATTGGCGATTAGAATGCTAGGGAGTGGCGCGCGATGTGCCCGTCTCCGAAGCCTGACCAGAAAACCGCTCCGTTTGCCTCTTTTACGACGTCGTTGTTTTGGGTCGCAGGCTGGGATCCATTCCGTTGTCCTGGGCGGAAGGCAGAACACAGGATCCGCTCCGGGAAAGTCATATTCTTGGTCGCACTGATGGTGAGTTGACGCTGCTCATATATTCAGTAGTTCTTCTCGACTGTATGTAATGAAACCTAAGATGACCTGGGGTACCAATGTAAGAAATAACACATAAAAAACACAAAAAACTGCAGAGTTTCCTAGGAACGCGAAGCGAGGCGGCCATCTCTGTCGGCGCCGGAAGTATACTCCCTATGCTTACCAGAGAGCGAGAGGGACCGGGCAGGCACCGTGTTATGCCGTGAGGCGCACGGTGTCCCCGGTGCATGTGCATTGCAGCGCCTCGTATCAGCCGGGTTAGAGTGGGCATCGAGCCAGGTACCATGAAGCCGGCTCAGCGCATCTGGTCTCCAGTGCATCTCCTCGGGCCGGTGTACATGGCACCAGCTTTACACATGGTGTCCCCGGTTCGCCAGCACAGCCCAGTGCGGGCTATTCCACCTCGCCGCACTGGCCTGGCTACGGGGAGCATTCAACCAGGTAAAGTTGGGCAGGCTCGGTGCTCAAGAGCTCCAGTGCACTTTCACAGTCCGGTCTATCCGGTGCCACCTCCACGCACCAGCCCTCCGATGGCAGCGCCCCGCACCAGGCTGTCTCTCCGTCTTCTTCTTACAGGTGCTCCCGCCTGTCCAGCGCTGCCAGAGCCTTCCTCCTGCCCAGCGCTGCCAGAGTCTTCCATCTGTCCTAAGCTGCCAGGTGCTCCCGCCTGTCCAGCGCTGCCAGAGCCGTCCTCCTGCCCAGCGCTGCCAGAATCTCCCGTCTGTCCTGAGCTGCCAGAGTCTCCCGTCTGTCCTGAGCTGCCAGAGCCACCAGTCTGTCCTGAGCTGCCAGAGCCGCCAGTCTGTCCTAAATCGTAAGTCGGCCAGGAGCTGCCAGATCCGTCAGTCAGCCAGGAGCTGCCAGAACTGTCAGTCAGCCAGGAGCTGCCAGAGCCATCAGTCAGCCAGGACCTGCCACAACCATCAGTCAGGCAGGAGCTGCCAGAACCATCAGTGAGCCAGGAGCTGCCAGAGCCGTCAGTCAGCCAGGAGCTGCCAGAGCTGCCTGTCACGCCGGCGATGCCAGAATCGCCCTTCACTCCGGAGCTGCCGGAGTCTCCCACCTGTCCGGCGCTGCCGGAGTCTCCCGCCTGTCCGGCGCTGCCAGAATCTCCCGTCCAGTCGGGACCCGTGGCAAGGGTCCCCAGTCTGAGGTCGGCGGCGAGGGTCGCCGCTCTTAAGAGGCCACGGAGTCGAATAGAGAGGCAAAGAAGGACTATGTTGGAGTGGGGTCCAAGTCCCGCGCCAGAGCCGCCACCGCGGACAGACACCCACCCAGACCCTCACCTATAAGTTTAGGTTTTGCAGCCAGGGTCCGCACCTTTGGGGGGTGTACTGTTACGTTCTGACCTTAGTTCTGTTATTTTATCTTTGTTTTAGTATGGTCAGGGCGTGAGTTGGATGGGAAGTCTATGTTTGTTTTTCTATGCTGGTTTTTGAGTTCGGCCTAGTATGGTTCTCAATCAGAGGCAGCTGTCAATTGTTGTCCCTGATTGAGGATCATACTTAGGTAGCCTGGGTTTCAGTTTTGGGTTGTGGGTGTTTGTCTTCTGTGTCAGTGTTTGTCGCCACACGGGACTGTTTCGTTCATTTCACGTTTATTGTTTTGTATTTCGTAGTGTTCAGTTTTTTTAAATAAACATTATGGACACTTAACACACTGCGTTTTGGTCCTCCGATCCTTCTTGATTCTCCTCCTCAGAAGAGGAGGACGAGATCCCTTACAGACATCTATTGTGTGCATGACACAAGTCATTTTTCCAACAATTGTTTACAGACAGATTATTTAATTATAATTCACTGTATCACAATTCCAGTGCGTCAGATGTTTACATACACTAAGTTGACTGTGCCTTTAAACAGCTTGGAAAATACCAGAAAAGGATGTCACGTCTTAGAAGCTTCTGATAGGCTAATTGACATCATTTGAGTCAATTGGAGGTGTACGTGCGGATGTATTTCAAGGCCTACCTTCAAACTCAGTGCCTCATTGCTTGACATCTTGGGGAAATAAAAAAAAATCAGACAAGAACTCAGAAAAAAATGTAGACCTCCACAAGTCTGGTTCATCCTTGGGAGCAATTTCCAAACGCCTGTTCATCTGTTCATCTGCACAAACAATAGTACGCAAGTATAAATACCATGGGACCGCGCAGCCGTCATACCACTCAGGAAGGAGACGCATTCTGTCTCCTAGAGATGAACGTACTTTGGTGCGAAAAAGTGCAAATCAATCCCAGAACAACAGCACAGGACCTTGTGAAGATGCTGGAGGAAACAGGTACAAAAGTACCAGTTCGTACTTTTTGGATTAATGTCCTCTGGTCTGATGAAACAAAAATAGAACTGTTTGGCCATAATGACCATCGTTATGTTCGGAGGAAAACGGGTGAGGCTTGCAAGCCAAAGAACACCATCCCAACCGTGAAGCACGGGGGTGGAGCATCATGTTGTGGGGGTGCTTTGCTGCAGGAGGGCCTGTGCACTTCACAAAATAGATGGCATCACGAGGAATGGAACATTATGTGGATATATTGAAGCAACATCTCAAGACATCAGTCAGGAAGTTAAAGCTTGCAAATGGGTCTTCCAAATGGACAATGACCCCAAGCATACTTCCAAAGTTGTGGCAAAATGGCTTAAAGACAACAAAGTCAAGGTATTGGAGTGGCCATCACAAAGCCCTGACCTCAATCCTATAGACAATGTGTGGGCAGAACTGAAAAAGCATGTGTGAGCAAGGAGGACTACAATCCTGACTCAGTTACACCAGCTCTGTCAGGAGGAATGGGCCAAACTTCACCCACCTTGTTGTGGGAAGCTTGTGGAAGGCTACCCGAAACATTTGACCAAGTTAAACAATTTAAAGGCAATGCTACCAAATACTAATTGAGTGTATGTAAACTTCTGACCCACTGAGAATGTGATGAAAGAAATAATAGCTGAAATAAATCATTATTTCTACTATTATTCTGACATTTCACATTCTTAAAATAAAGTGGTGATCCTAACTGACCTAAAACAGGGCATTTTTACTTGGATTAAATGTCAGGAATTGTGATAAACTGAGTTTAAATGTATTTGGCTAAGGTGTATGTAAACTTCCGACTTCAACTGTAGGTCCTGGATGGCAGGAAGCTTGGCCCCAGTGATTTACTGGGCTGTTCACATTACCCTCTGTAGCGCCTTACGGTCAGATGCCAAGCAGTTGTCATACCAGCAGGGGATGCAACCGGTCAGGATGCTCTCGATGGTGCATCTGTAGAACATTTTGAGGATCTGGGGACCCATGCCAAATCTTTTCAGTCTCCGGAGGGGGAAAAGGTTTTGTCATGCCCTCTGCACGACTGTCTTGGGGTGTTTGGACCATGATAGTTTGTTGGTGATGTAGACACCAAGGAACTTGAAACTCTTGACCCACTCCACTACAGCCCTGTCAATGTTAATTGGGGCCTTTCGGCCCGCTTTTTCCTATAGTCCACAATCAGCTCCTTTGTCTTGCTCACATTGAGGGAGAAGTTGTTGTCTTATACGTGCATTTGAGTGACTGATTGAGTTATGCCTCAACACTGATCGACATTGATTCAGATTTATTGATTTAGTTCTGATGATGATGATGTGGAGGGAGAGTGGCTCTAAAACATTCATAAAAACATAAACACATACATAAATAACTAAGTAGGATTGTCATCATATGTTCCACAGAGAAATATTCATTGGTCCCAGTTCAAGACCACATGCCTGAGGCTCTGAAAAGCATTTGTTATGATCCGTTCTCCCCTCAGCTGCCTCCACTGATGTGTGTGTGTGTGTGTGTGTGTGTGTGTGTTAATAAAACAAACACAACGTGAGGCAGAATGAACTCTGGGCAGAGGGACAGAAACTTCCAGATGACCCTATTTTAGCGGACATCTGGAGATTAAAAATAACTCTCTCTCTTAATTAATATCTCTCTCTCTCTCTCTCTCTCTCAGACATACACACGCGCACACACCATAACCCTGCTCATCATTACGGGAAGAGTGGGAAGAACTTCACAAGGAAACACTCTAACACCGCACTTCATGATTGGCTGAAGACCCTTCGGGTTCCCCCATCGGAACATCTGATAGGATATCCGCTCTCCAAGACCAAAGAGCCAGAGATTAAGAGGGATTTTTTTCGAATGATTTATTTAACTAGGCAAGACAGTAAAGAACAAATTATTATTTACAATGACGGCCAAGGAACAGTGCCTTGTTAAGGGGCAGAACAACAGATTTTTACCTTGTCAGCTCTAGGATTTGATCTAGCAGCCTTTCGATTACTGGCCCAACGCTCAAACCACTAGGCTACCTGCCTCCCCATATAAAAATATCTGCCTACCAATACACTGGGAGTGGACATTGAATGGGAAGAAAGAGAGGGGAAATACACACACACACACACACACACACAGCTTACCATTGTATCCGTCCTGGTTGAGGTCTCCTAGCGGGGCGATGGCAGTCCCAAAGCGTCCAAAGGTGTGTGTTCCCGTCAGGAGAAGGGGCTCGGAGAAGGTGAGCGGGGAGTGCTGGAGGTACAGGTAGACACGGCCCACCTCCTTGGGCTTACTCTCCCTCTCTCTCTCCATGTAGAGAGGGGCTCCTACCAGTACATCATCATACCTGGGGGAAAGATACACAGCTTTAGAATAGACACACACACACACGTAGATGAGTGTGTTATACAGACATGTCAGCAAGGATGTGGTCTGGCTCCAGAAATAGAGTTCAGTCATCATAATGAGAGAAAAAGGTACAGCTGGAACGCATACTAACAATCCTCTCTCAATTCAATCTAGGATCCGCTTGCTTAGGGGACTCTTCTTCAGGTTCATCTTTCTGTAGGTGATGGCTTTGTTATGGAAGGTTTGGGAATCTTGGTTGTAGAATTTAATAATTGAACAATGGATTTTGATACTTAGAGGGTATTGGCCTAATTCTTCTATGCATGCATTATTTGGAGTTTTACATTGTACACGGATTATGTTTTTGCAGAATTCTGCATGCAGTCTCAATTTGGTGTTTGTCCCATTTTGTGAATTCTTGGTTGGTGAGCGGACCCAAGACCTCACAACCATAAAGGGCAATGGGTTCTATAACTGATTCAAGTTTTTTTAGCCAGATCCTAATTGATATGTCAAATTTTATGTTCATTTTGATGGCCCTTCTTGCCTTGTCTCTCAGATCATTCACAACATTGTTGAAGTTACCTGTGGCGCTGATGTTTAGGCCAAGGTACAGTATGTATAGTTTTTTGTGTGCTCTATGGCAACGGTGTCTAGATGGAATTTGTATTTGTGGTCCTGGTGACTGGACCTTTTTTGGAACACCATTATTTTGGTCTTACTGAGATTTATTGTCATTGCCCAGGTCTGGCAGAATCTGTGCAGAAGATCTAGGTGCTGCTGTAGGCCCTCCTTGGTTGGTGACAGAAGCACCAGATCATCAGCAAACAGTAGACATTTGACTTCAGATTCTAGTAGGGTGAGGCAGGGTGCTGCAGACCTTTCTAGTGCCTGTGCCAATTCCTTGATATATATATATATTGAAGAGGGTGGGGTTTAAGCTGCATCCCTGTCTCACCCCATGGTTATTTTAACCTCACACTTGTTGTTTATGTACATGGATGTTATAATGTTGTATGTTTTTCCCCCAACACCACTTTCCATAAATTTGTATAGCGGACCTGTCATCGATTGGGTGCAGAGTTATAGCGGAGTCAGGCGCAGGACACAGGTATTGAGGAACATAACGGAGTTTACTGAAAATATCAAGCAAAATCCCAATTAGGAACATACAAAAACACTAGCACATGACACAACCACTAACGACATAAACAATCACAGACAGAACAGGAATGTATGCCAGAGGGTTAAATAAGGAACCTGATTTGTAATTGAAACCAGGTGTGTATGTGATACAGACAAAACAAAACAAAACTGAAACATGGATTGATGGTGACTAACGGTCGAACGGTCGACTTCGGCGGAAGTCGTGACAGGACCCTCATGCCAAATTGAGTCGAAGGCTTTGAACTTTTGAACTCAACAAAGCATGAGAAGACGTTGCCTTTGTTTTGGTTTGTTTGTTTGTCATTTAGGATGTGCAGTGTGAATACGTAATCTGTCGTATGATAATTTGGTAAAAAGCCAATTGACATTTGCTCAGTACATTGTTTTCATTGAGGAAATGTACCAGTCTGCTGTTAATGAAAATGCAGAGGATTTTCCCAAGGTTGCTGTTGACGCATGTCCCACGGTAGTTATTGGGGTCAAATTAGTCTCCACTTTTGTGGATTGAGGTGATCAGTCCTTGGTTCCAAATATTGGGGAAGATGCCAGAGCTAAGGATGATGTTAAAGAGTTTTAGTATAGCCAATTGGAATTTGTTGTCTGTATATTTGATCATTTCATTGAGGATATCATCAACACCACAGGCCTTTTTGGGTTGGAGGGTTTTTATTTTGTCCTGTAGTTCATTCAAGGTAATTGGAGAATCCAGTGGGTTCTGGTAGTCTTTAATAGTTGATTCTAAGATTTGTATTTGATCATGTTTATGTTTTGCTGTTTGTTCTTTGTTATACAGCCAAAACGATTGGAGAAGTGGTTTACCCATACATCTCCATTTTGGATAGATAATTCTTCGTGTTGTTTGTTTAGTGTTTTCCAATTTTCCCAGAAGTGGTTAGAGTCTATGGATTCTTCAATTACATTGAGCTGATTTCTGACGTGCTGTTCCTTCTTTTTCTGTAGTGTATTTCTGTATCGTTTTAGTGATTCACCATAGTGAAGGCGTAGACTCAGGTTTTCCGGGTCTCTATGTTTTTGCTTGGATAAGTGTCTCAATGTCTTCTTTAGAGTTTTGCATTCTTCATCAAACCATTTGTCATTGTTGTTCATTTTCTTCGGTATTCTATTTGATATTTTTAGATTTTATAGGAAAGCTGAGAGGTCAAATATACTGTTAAGATTTTCTACTGCCAAGTTTACACCTACACTATTACAGTGGAACATTTCGTCCAGGAAGTTGTCTAAAAAGGATTGAATTTGTTATTGCCTAATTGTTTTTTGGTAGGTTTCCAAACTACATTCCTTCCATCTATAGCATTTCTTAATATTACTCAGTTCCTTTGGCTTTGATGCCTCATAATTGAGTATTGCTCTGTTCAAGTAGAATGTGATTTTGCTGTGGTCTGATAGGGGTGTCAGTGGGCTGACTGTGAACGCTCTGAGAGACTCTGGGTTGAGGACAGTGATAAAGTAGTCTACAGTACTACTGCCAAGAGATGAGCTATAGGTGTACCTCCCATAGGAGTCCCCTCGAAGCCTACCATTGCCTATGTACATACCAAGCGTGCGACAGAGTTGCAGGAGTTGTGACCCGTTTTTGTTGGTTATGTTGTCATAGTTGTGCCTAGGGGGGCATATGGGGGAGGGAATGCTGTCACCTCCAGGCAGGTGTTTGTCCCCCTGTGTGCTGAGGGTTTCAGGTTCTTGTCTGGTTCTGGCATTTACGTCGCCACAGACTAGTATATGTCCCTGGGCCTGGAAATGATTGATTTCCCCCTCCAGGATGGAGAAGCTGTCTTCATTAAAGTATGGGGATTCTAGTGGGGGGATATAGGTAGCACACAGGAGGACATTTTTATCTGTTAAGATCATTTCCTTTTGAATGTGTAGCCAAATGTAAAATGTTCCTGTTTTGATTAATTTAATGGAGTGAGTTAGGTCTGCTCTATATCAAATTAGCATACCCCCTGAGTCCCTTCCCTGTTTCACACCTGGTAGTTTGATGGATGGGACTACCAGCTCTCTGTAACCTAGAGGGCAACCAGTGGGTTTGTCTCCTCTATACCAGGTTTCTTGTAGGATGACAATGTCTGTATTTCCGATTTCTTTGATGAAGTCTAGGTTCCTGCTCTTTAGGCCAAAGTCAGATGACCTCAGGCCTTGGATATTCCAGGATGAGATAGTGAAGGCTTTGTGTTCCATAGTGTCCAATGTTGTTGGTCGTGTGGTTTGGCCTCAGGCCAGTAAGTGTGAGCAGATCCTGCTGAGAATCTGGTACATGCCATTGGCTTGGGCTAGTGTAAGAGTGGGGGTTGGGCTTGTTTGCCTGCTCACGGTCTGGGCATATGTCTGACTTCCACATTGAGGCCCTTTTTTGGGGGTGGGGTACATGGGGTGGGCAGGAGGGGCATAGGTCTGATCTGAGGGGGCCTAAATGGTGTGTAGGCATGGTTGACTTGGGGGGGTGTTTGGTTGGGGTGTGGATGTGGCTGGTGGTGTTGTGGTCTGGATGTATGTCCTCTCGGCGTGGGTCCTCTGTTGCTCCTGTGTGAAGTGTTGGGTCTGTGTTTGAGAGCAATGTCCTTTTAGTGTCCTGGCAGAAATGGGCATTGCTGCCTTGTATAGGTGGTCCTGGTCATAGAGGCTGTTCAAGTCCAGGGTGGAGTGGTGGGCAAGGAAAACATTTGGTTTTGAGGCACAGTCACAGGAAATACTTGCGTTTACCCGCTGTATGGGGGGATGCTCAGAGGGGGTGAGATCCCCTGGGCTTGGGGTTCTTAATTTGTATGTTCTGCTGTGATGTTGACACTATGGTCAGGGTCTGGTGTGGACTGTTCTGCTGTGGTGTCGAGACTTTTGTCGGGAGCTGAGGTGGGCTGTTCTGCTGTCTTCTCTACGGGGGTGGCCACCTCTCTAGTGGGTTGTTCTCTGTCACACGCCATCCCCCTCACCCTCTCCTCCAGCAGTCTGATCCTCTCCTCTAGTGTTCTGTTCTTCTCCTGCTCTTGCTTTTTATACCGTTGAAGTCTCACCACAGTCCAGAGTGAAGATGTGTCTCTCTCCACCTTCAGGGTCTGGTTACGTTAAGGGGGTGTTGTTGTGCTGGACTGTTGTCTGGGTCTGTGCTGACTGGAGTGTAATCACCTGCTGACCCAGCTCCACCTGCCTTACCTCCAGCTGGGTAAATGGATCCTTCATTTCAATGAGGGGGTAGTACTCGGTGCTGGGAGGTTGACTTTCCGCTTGGGGTTGCTCGTCTGTAGGGTTATATAAAGAAGAGGTCTGGTCTGACCCGCTCGGGGTGAGGTTATTATTCTCAAGGGAAAGCTTCTCCAGCTGTGCAAATTCTTTGATTAGGTGAAAGTCTAGCTGAAACTCTTTGGGGTTGCCCTGTACCAATACTGTTCCAGACTTATAGAGATTTATATTACCTGACTCAGAGTCCTCGTTGTCTAGTATCCTGAGTTTCCACCCCTCGTTAACTCCCCCCCCCCCCTCTTAACAGAGGGGTAGTGTGCTAATATAGCACTGTACCATGCCAGGGGATGGTTTGTGTGGAAGATGAGGTTGCTGATGTTCCCATTATTATAATAGTCAGCAAAAAGTGTCTCTTGATTTTCCATATGGAGCTTCATTTTGTGATCTTTTCTTGCCTCATCATTCTTTACATACACAGGGTACTGTATTTTAATTACCTCTGAACAGCAGGAGGCAGCTTCTAAGGCCTCTCCATTTGGTTGGAGTAGACTATCCTGCCATTGTTGGGCTAAAGGTCTTTGACACCTCTCACTTGACACGTCAGTGCTAATTAGTGTTGTATCAAGCTTGGCAGCCTTAATTTAGCATTCAGCCCTTATAAAGTAATGTAACATATTTTTCTTCTTGGCTTTTGGAAATAAAATATAGCTTCAGACTAAACATTACTCACTCAGTTCCAGGTTGAATGGTGTTTTCAGGTTTCTGTTGTTTTCCAGAGCATTTGCTGTATAGCTTTGGAATAATAATCGTTGGTAGTTGTAAGCCTTCCAGGTGATTCCAAAATCAGGTTGTAGGTTTTGAGTTTTGATTTGGAGTGAAGGTTATGTTGTAGAGGGAAGAATCCTGTATATGTTCCTGACAAGAAAATCCAAGTTTATCTAACTCTAAATCTATCTTTCTTCTTCAAAGAACATGCTGAGAAATGTTCTCCCTCCCTCCCTCTCTACATTCTTGGCTCAGACTAAACAATTCTTTCACGACAAGAACCGTGAAGATGTGTAGGGACAGGAAGAGAGGGAAAGAGTGACAAAGGTGCCGATAGACAAAGAGAGACAAAAGAGACGAGAGAGACAGAAAAAATGAAAGCCCCTTAAATTGAAAATGTGAGAGAGAGATGAAAGATAGAGCGATAGAAAGATAGATAACTCACCCGTCTCCATTGAGGTCAGTAACAGCCACAGAATAGCCAAAGTAGGAAGCCATCTGACAAAACATTTCACAACATAACTCTACAGTCAGTGATGTACAGTGGTGCTATAAAGTAGTTGGGTAAAAGATGAATAGCCGTGTGTGTATGTGTGTGTGTATGTGTACGTGTGTGTGTATGTGTATGTGTGTGTGTGTGTGTACGTGTACGTGTGTGTGTATGTGTATGTGTGTGTGTGTACGTGTACGTGTGTGACGTTACTGTGTGTTGCTGACCTGCTCTCCTGTGAAGTTCATGATGAATGTCAGATTAGTGGAGTTAATCACAGCTACCTGAAACAGAACACAAGAGTCACACTCCTGATACAGGTACACACATGCATCATGCAAACGCATACACAGGATGTAATGAGCTGAAATAGAAACTCTTTCTTTCCCTCTGCCCTATCTCCCTCCTTCACCCCCCATTGTCCCCACTGCCTCACCCCTCCCCCTCCTCTGTTCCATACCCTCCATTTCCATAACCCCAGTTGTGGGGGAGACAGGGGGGCTAAGAATTCCTTCAAAAGACCTACAATAACAACCACATGGAGACAGCCAGGGGCTACACATTCACACACTCACCCACACACATTTGCATGTGCTCACAAAGTTAGAGAGACAAACACATACAATAACACCAACAAATATAGAGAAACAGACAGGCAGAGAAACGGACAGATGGACAGACATACACACAGACAGATAGACGGTCGATCGGGAATGACAGACAGAGGGGCAGACAGAAGGAAATACACGTGCAGACACTTAACTCCCTGGCCCCCCCTCCTCCTCTCTCTCAGGGGTGTCAGGCTGGTTGTCTCGCCTGGTCTGAGAGGCCTAACGTGGGCTGACAGCTACTCTAGTCTCATCAGGCCAAACAGGCCTAACCCTGACGCCCACTGACCACAAATGTGAGGGCTACCGGCCCCAGAGCCTGTTGACACAACCACACAGGCTTGTCTGATCTGAATACATCTCTATCTAGATTTCAGTGTGTGATAGAGGTGAGGGGGTCATGTGTGTGTCAGGGAAAGGGGTCAGGCTGGGTCAGCTCTTATGGAGCGGAAGTCGTGTGTCATTAAGGAGACAAATGTCTTGGTGTGAGTTAGGACTGTGTTGTGGTCAGAGTGGGGGGATTTGTTGTTGCTAAGCGATATCAACTAGGAATGGAATTCTATTTTGGAAACATTTCCTCTCTGGACACGCAGGAATTGTATAATTCCATACTTACATATACTGTGTGTGTGTGTGCTGCTATGCATGTTTGCATGCGTGTGTATGTGTGATTCTGTGTGATTCTGTACTCACATATCCAAAGTTCTGTGCCCCTCTTGGAACCCCAGCTATCAGCTCTGGAAAGGAGAGAGGAACACACATTATATAACACTGCCTGCCTGCTCTTCTGTCTGCCTGTCTGGATGCCTGCCTTTCAGTGTGTCTCTGTCTCTAGGCCACCCTGACTGAAGACACTAAAAGCTGACAACAGATTGACTGATGATGGAAGGGAGAGAGAAAGATAGAGAGAGACAGAGAGTGGTTTTGATCTGAGTACCTCCCCCAAACCCTTTTCTCGGTATAGACCAGACCACAAACCCAGCCCAGCAAGCTCCAGCTTTAAGGAATTCAAAGATGAGAACACAACCAGCCTACAACCACAATACAACCCTTGTATAAAATCATTATACAACCATGTGTCAACCCTTGGTGCCATGTTTTAATTAAGAAGATGATGTAGGAGGCAGAAAATATGGTTTTGTAGCCAGTTTATTTTCTTGGTTAGTTTGCAGTGTAGTTACTAGTTACTTACTGTCCATCGGACGAGCCTCTGAAACACTGAAAGCACCAAAAACACAGGGATGAAAGTGTGGTTTTACCTTGCTCTGAGTCTCCTGTGAATTCCCCCACTGCCACAGAGTAACCTGTAGACAAGAGAGATATTAGTTAGTGAGTGCGTGTGTGTGTGTGTGTGTTTGTGTGTGTAGATGAAACTGTGTGTTTGTGTTACCTAGGTAGCTGTCGTCATGGGTATCAGCTGCAGCGTGTGTCTGTTTCTCTCCATGGACTCTCCTGAGCACGGCTTTTAGAGAGTAGCCATTTAATATCTCTGCTACGCCTGCAGTCATCACCTGACCTGGAGAGAGAGAGGTCAGAAACACACAATGGTCAGTAACGGACAGGCCAACCCCAGACCCAATGGGGAGCAATAACTTCTGCACTGTCATTCTGTCACACAAACATGCACGCCCCTACACACACTTTCCTGCCCTTTGTTTTGAAACTCACAGGTATGAGGAGCTCTTCCCTGAGGAACACTGAAACACCCCGTTACCAGGAGTTAGAATGAAACACACACACTGTGTTGCATATTAGTCACTGTCTAAAAGAGAGCTTATGCTCTCTATCTCTCTGCTATTGTAGCAAATGCCATGCTGTGGAGGGGGAGGTCAGACAAACATAGGCCTACTGCTTTATCTCCAGCTGCCCTCAACCTCACATCAATCCTCCTTAATGTGGTGGGTACTGACAGAGAGAAATCTCCCCTGTCTCAGACTCCCACTTTCCCCAACTCCCTTCACAGACATGGACGCTAACCCTAATTATAGATGCATACCTACAAAGACACTAAACCAAATCACAGACACACAAACACAGACCTTCTACTCAGACAAGACAGACCCTCTTCACAGACCATAACCATAACCACAGACACAGAAACAGAGCCTCTCCAGACACACACACACACCATAATAACAGACACCCACTCCACAGACAGCTCCTAATCACAGAGACAGACCCCTAACCCTCTGCAGACTTCCTCATTACTGATAGTATAAGAGGTTCCTTCAGATCCTCTGATAATAAGCTGTATAAAAGGCTTCCCATAACTCAGCATAAACACCTGTGATAATAGCTGTATATTAGAGACCATAAACTCTCTGCTCTGAGAGCTTTTATAAACATCTAGAGGAAGTGTTTAAACACCAGGAAGCTGAGCCAAGCTGAGGGCAATTTCATGCCCCCCCCCACACACCCACACACACACACACACACACACACACACACACACACACACACACACACACACACACACAAACCAGGGGCATAGAGAGATCATAAACCACCTTCAACAAAGGATTAATACAACATAATATTCATTCATAAAAAGACTCACTGACTATCCATCTCTCTCTTACCCACTTCTGTCTATCTCTCAATTTTAAAGGCATATGGCAGACAGAGTAGGCAGTTCTTGTTGTAAAAGCACGTTCATATCCTCTTTCATTTTTAAATGAATTAAGTGACTAGAGCGATAAGTCACAGAGGTTAACATCATGTTAACCATGATCAAAGGAGGAGAGTTTACTACCCTGTATTAGTAACTGTCTCTCATACACACACATAAATGCAGACTTGCATGCACACTCATCGTCACACACACATTTCCATTCAATGAAGATAAGCGAGGAGACATCAGGACAGGAAGAGTACAAACCCCCCCCCCAACACACACATCCACCCACACACCTTCAAACGTCAAGGTCCACTGTCAGACTGAAGCAGGTGTCTGCCCTCCAACTCACACACCCATTACCATGGAGAGTGGGAGTTCCTCCACACCCCATTACCCTCTGATCAGCTCATTACAACTGAGCCTAGACTCACTCAAACACTTCCTGTCAGAGAGAGAGGAGGGAGGGTCTCTCACTCTACCTTGTCCTACTCTGGCTTCTCCTGGGATCAAACTGCACATCAGGAATGAGAGAAATTAACTGGAGCAGTACTTCATCAAATACTATGTGAATCCAGGTCTGGTGCTGGAATGTGCCTTGATCGTGCTGCTAAACTCACCTCTTTCTCCCCCTCTCTTTGTCTCTCTGCCTTTTTGTTTGCAATTCTAGTGTTTCACATAGAGGGGGCTAATGTTACCTTGCCAGTAGAAGCTTCCAGGTCCGCCCACCACCAGTGTCCCCTCCTGAGGAAGAGAAAGTCAGGGTCAGTCCAGGGTTAACTTCTTCAAGACTGGATAAAAGCTGAATGTACAGGGCATTCGGAAATATTCAGACCCCTTGACTTTTTTTCACATTTTGTTATGTTACAGCCTTATTATAAAATGTATTAAATATTTTATTCCACCTCATCAATCTACACACAATACCCCATAATGACAAAGGAAAAACAGGTTTTTACATATTTTTGAAAACGTATAAAAAATAAATAAACAGAAATATTACATTTACATAGTTATTCAGACCCTTTACTCAGTACTTTGTTGAAGCACCTTTGGTAGCAATTACAGCCGTGAATCTTCTTGGGTATGATGCTACAAGCTTGGCACATCTGTATTTGGGGAGTTTCTCCCATTCTTCTCTGTAGATCCTCTCAAGCTCTGTCATGTTGGATTGGGAACGTCGCTGCACAACTGTTTTCAGGTCTCTCTAGAGATGTCCGATCGGGTTCAAGTCTGGGCTCTGGCTGTGCCACTCAAGGACATTCAGAGACTTGTCCCGATGCCACTCCTGCATTGTCTTGGCTGTGTGCTTGGGGTTGTTGTCCTGTTGGAAGGTGAACCTTCGCCCCAGTCTGAGGTCCTGAGCCCTCTGGAGCAGGTTTTCATCAAGGGTCTCTCTGTACTTTACTTTGCATCTTTCCCTCGATCCTGACAGATCTCCCAGTCCCTGCCACTGAAAAACATCCCCACCACCATGCTTTATCGTAGGGATGGTGCCAGGTTACCTCCAGATGTGACGCTTAGCATTTAGGCCAAGAAGATAAATCCTGGTTTCATCAGTCCAGACAATCTAGATCCTCATGGTCTGAGAGTCCTTTAGGTGCCTTTTGGCAAACTCCAAGCTGATTGTCAGGTTCCTTTTACTGAGGATTGGCTTCTGTCTGGCCACTCTACCATAAAGAGCTGATTGGTGGAGTGCTGCAGAGATGTTTGTCCTTCTGGAAGGTTCTCCCATCTCCACAGGGAAACTCTGGAGCTCTGTCAGAGTGACCATCGAGTTCTTGGTCACCTCCCTGACCAAGGCCCTTCTCCCCAGATTGCTCAGTTTGGCAGGTTGGCCAAGTCTAGGAGGAGTATTGGTGGTTCCAAACTTTAATTCTGAAAACCTGTTTTCACTATGTCATTATGGGGTACTGTGTGTAGATTGATGAGGATTAAAAAATATATATATTTTAGAACAAGGCTGTAACGTAACAAAATGTGGAAAAGGGGGTAATCGGTCTGAATACTTTCTGAATGCACTGTATATACATCTGGGTCGGGACGAGAGCCCCTGATCGTGACCCCACAGGATCATATAAGCAACGATACTTAATCTGCCTGTGTTAAACCAAATTCAATGCACTTTAAAGGCCCAGTGCAGTCAGAAACATGATTTTCCTGTGTTTTATATATATTTCCACATTATGATAATGCCCTTTTAGTGTAAGAGCTGTTTGAAAAGACCACCTGAAATGCCAGCCTATTTTGTTGGGTTGTAGTTTTGGCCTGACTGGTGTCATCACCAGGTAATACATTAGTTAATAGACCAATAAGAAAGTCAGTTCCAAACCTCTCTGCCAATAACAGCTAATTTTCAGTTATCCCCTCCGCACTCAGACCACTCCCAGACAGTTATAGCAAAATTCTTGCTTTTGAAATTGCTCTTTGCTAAGAAGCTATTTTTGTTTATTTTTTACCCTTTTAATCACCCAAAAATGTTTTAATATTCACATAAAAATGGTTGCTTTGGACCTTTAAGTGGTCTAGCTCATCCTGACTTACCTGTATACGCACTGATTGATAAACATTGAAGAAACAATCGTAAAAGACCATGTGTGTGTGTCTGTTTGTTTCTATGTGTGTGGGTGTACTATCTTCAGTCATCCATGTGTACTTCCTGTTGAAAATGACAGCTTCCTGTACAAGAGGGTACGTTGAGCAGAGAGGAAGAGGGTTCAGATGTTCACATGAGCAAGGCCCTCTGTGATTGAAATCGGACAAAGTTTTATGCCTCCTAGCTCTCTCCTCTCTAACCCTTATTGTGTGTCTCTCTATTGTCTTGAGAGAGGACGGGTCAGGGAGGATGAGGAGGAGGGAGGGTGTTATGACAAACATGTATTTTTACACACACACACACGTCTTGGGAATATTTTGACTCGGCTGTGATTGTGTGAAAGAAAATAACTAAGGGGTTCTCTCTGTATTGAGGATTGTCATGACATGGACGGTGATGAGGATTGTCATGACATGGACGGTGATGAGGATGTCATGACATGGACAGTGATGAGGTCGTCAAGTGGGTAGTGATGGTTGTTACCTTGGTGAAGTCCACACTGAACCCGGCCTGGCAGAAACCCTGTCCCTCCGGGTCTGGATCATCTGACAAACACAATCACACACCATATCAGAACATTGTTTCAATCCTCCTATGATGAATTGTTATTAGTTGAAGTGTTCCACAAAGTCTGACCCTGGCCCTCCATGTAGCTCTAACTTTACCTCTCCACTATTCCATATGTCCAAACTCTATGTGGAAGAAATCGGAGTGCATGGTGTGTGTATGTGTATATAAACCTGGCTGATAATGAATCATTCCCCATGTTCCAGAGGCACCCCGAAGAGAGGTGAAATGAGTCGTAACCACACACACACACACACACACACACACACACACACACACACACACACACACACACACACACACACACACACACACACACACACACACACACACACACACACACACACACACACACACACACACACACACATACTGACTGCTATGTGTGTAAGCTGGAGTGTGTAAGCTCAGAGGTCATAAATCCACATTAAAATCTAAACAAGGAGCTCCCAGAGAGAAAGGTTGAAACACACACACTGGGTTGGAAACTTTACAGAGACTGAGTGTGTGTGTGCATACGTGTGTGTGTGTATATGTGTATCTGTGCGTGCGCGAGTGCTAGTGTGCTAGGTGTGTACAGTAGCATTGTGCGTCCAACCCTCTTGGGACCATCACGTTGATCTCAATAAAAACTGTCCAGTAGAGTAGAATGTTTTATGTTTTTCTTTGTTTGATGTCGATGTTGTCAAATCTCACTGACAACATAAAACAAACCCTTAAATAACCTCCAGAATCACTAAAACACCAGATCTGTTTGTATGTGTGTGTGTGTGTGTGTGTGTGTGTGTGTGTGTGTGTGTGTGTGTGTGTGTGTGTGTGTGTGTGTGTGTGTGTGTGTGTGTGTGTGTGTGTGTGTGTGTGTGTGTGTGTGTGTGTGTGTGTGTGTGTGTGTGTGTGTGTGAGTGCGTGCGTGCGTGCGTGCGTGTGTGTGTGTGTGGTTACGACTCATTTCACCTCTCTTCGGGGTGCTTCTGGAACATGGGGAATGATTAGATTGTACGGTATTTAGATTTTCATATTATCATACCTTCCTTCTCTCATACCGGGATTTACGGTATTACCGGCATAGCACACAAGGGGGGTCTACAAACACAAGAAAAGCCCACTGGGCCTCTATTCCCAGAATGCTAATAAAGTTTGCACAAACTAATAGTGAAATTACATAGCTAAATGCTAACGAGCGAAAACGAACAAAAACTAATTGCAGACAGGCAAATACAGCTCATGAAGGTAAACAAGCATTGCTAGTACCTACCAAATGTCATTTTCGGTGAGTGTGGACGTTTCCAAGCAAAAGTGAATAAGAGATGTTGTGCAAATGAACAAATTTGTGATGCGTGCTTTTCTAAAAGAAGAGCAGCATGTGTAGATGGGAGATGAACGGGGGAGAAAGAAAATATTGGTAGATGCACAGGGATAAAATGGCAGCAATACAGATAACTCATCCAGAGCTCTTTGACTTCTGGCAGAAAGCCCTTATTTAGCAGTGATTTGCATACAAGTGTAACTTCAGCACCTCATGTGCGCTGCACAACAGAGACTCGCGGAGAGATATAGAAAGCTATGGTCTCACCAGCTCGCTTTCTCCCATTGTGCTATTTACAAACAAATATTGTGGCAGGTTAAAATGAAGAAGGCAATCTGCTTTATCTCCTAAGGTATTGCACAAGTTGACTGCAGGTAATAACTTCATAAGTAGCTAGAAATATTCAAAAGAATTGAAAAACGTTTGTTTTGACAGTATTGAAAAACCATCCCGTGGCTTTTTTCATATACCCCGCTATACGGTATATACGCTATACCGCCCAAGACTAGTTGTGTGTTCCAGTGGGTGTTTACA